>NC_092206.1:99273824-99392940 GCF_043381705.1 Parasteatoda tepidariorum
TGAATGAGTGCATTCAGTTAAAATCTTATTTACTTCAGCCTAAGCCAGTCTTACACCTCTTGCAGTGAAATTTTTATGCTAATTTAAGAAAAGAAACTTGTTGATGTTTTCCAAATTGCTATACTATCTTAAAGATTTTTTTAACTTTGCCAATCACTAGCTGTGAAGCGGAGTGCTCTTTCTCCAGGATGTCATATATAGAAAACAAATATAGGACAACAATGTCAAACCATCGACTAAATCATTTATCAACTCTTTCCATAAATTCTGATTTAACGAAGGACTTACAATGTGATGAGCAAATAAAGGAATTTGCAGCACGAAAATGCAGAAAGGTTGCTTTATAATTTATACAACATAACTACACATAACCTGTCAATTACTTTTGCAATAATGTTGTACAGTTGCTGTTTGTATACACAAATAAAAATAAATAAATAAAATTATTTTATTGTCCTATTTTTTTCTATATGCTTATCTACATCACTACAGAAAACAGTTTTTTTTTGACAAAATGGCTATTAGGGCCCCTAAGTAGTTTCAGCCCAGGGCCCCACAAATTCACGATCCGCCCAAGTGCAGCCCCGTCAATTGAATTACCGATGCACTTTGTTGTATCTATATTACAAGACTTTAAAACTGAATCCACTAAAGAAAACACATTCTGTCCGGTTGAGGATTTACACTCTACAACAGCGAGAAGTCTTTCATATACTCGTACGCGATATTTCATATAATTTTTAAATAGAAACCTATATCTTATTTGGCATCATTGAGGAGAGTTTTCGAAAAGAAATAACCTTTACTTAAAATATTTTTTAATATCTCCTACTATTTTCAAGATAATAGCTAAGAAAAAATACATATTAAATAGATTTTGACATATTCACTAAAAAAAAATTTTTTTGTCATAATGTCTTTTACTTTCATTAAAACGCATTTGCGCTTTTCTTTCTATGTTTTATAAAAATTTAAGCGATTTTTAAAATTTAAGTGAATTATTTTTGATAAAAATGATAAATTGAAGTAAATAATCAGAATTTTTTCTTATCTATTATCTTGAGAACAGTAAGAGATATGAAAAAAATTTCAAGTAAAAGTTGCTTTTTTGCCGAAAACCCTCTCCAATGATGCCAAATAAGCTATAGGTTTCCATTTAAAAAATCAAAACTGTATTCAAATTCGGGTACTTCCGGCTACTTCCGAGAATTAACAATATCACTATTGAATTCCTTGGTGTCGATTTAGTTATTTAGATTTTTTATTTCAAATCGATTATTTGCTCCATTCTCGAAAAAAATGGGTGGCACGCATGATTTGAATCACCCTGTATATTAAAACAATATTATTACTATATATATCATAGATATGTTATTTAATATTATCATTATTTGCGCAATATTATTTGAAATTCATGCAATGTATAAAAAAAAAATTTGCGCTACTGGCTCGGTCCAACCGGCCCTCAGGCCAGACCGGCCCACTGGGCAATTGCCGGTCTGCCTACTGGCCAGTCCGGGCCAGGTTCACCCTAATGTCAATCCTAAAGATATTGGAAAACATTCTTAAAGATATGTGTCAGTTCTTTGAAGGTTGTTGTTGTTTAGTGGTCGTTTAAAGGAGGTTTAATTATAATAACGAACGTATTCTGCCATGACCTATGCTAACCCTCTGTGAGAATATTTTACTGTCACAGAGCTGGCTGATGGTTTCACACATTAAGAGTTGGTTTGAATTTTAGGGTCAAAATATGTAATTTATTTAGTTAGTCATAAGAAAATCAGCGCTCTCATTTAAAAATTGAATATCTTTAATGAGACCTGTCATATTTGAGTCAATGTATTATATTTTTCTCTTTCATGTAATTAAAAAAATTAAATAATCGAATTAAGGCTACCCGGAGTATTTCCTTCATTTTTCGTCAAATTATTAAAACCCATTTCCTACTTAACTAGTATCCTTAAGTTCCTACAAAGCACCTGCTTCACGACACTCAGCTTTTGAAGCCCGCTCCAAATTTCTTCAACTTTTGAGAAGTTTATCGTTTATGTCAACATTTGCTAAACGCTTAACGGTTGAATTTTCAATTGATTCAATTCCCGTGACGTCATTATTCTTTATTTAATAATATTTCTTTCACAAAATTAAACTACGTTTGAAAGAAAAGGTAATATCTCAAAGAATAATAAAATACAATTCGCGATTTTTACCAACTTAGGGAACATTCTTACTGAACATGGTTTGGTAGTTCTACTTTAAGTGCACCAATCAAATTCTCAATTTCTAAATACATATTTTATATGAATTTTTATTTTGATGAGAAAGAAACAAGAAAAATATTGTCAGTGCTGCGTTGGGAAATATTTTATCAAAACCTTTTAATTCTACAAAAAATCGTTTAAAGACGAGGAAAGAATATCTTCACTCTTCTTATAAAATGAAAGCCTGTTAAACTTTTCAGTTTGTTTTCGAACTGCAACACCAGAACACTTTAGGGTGGACTCCAAAAGCGCCGTGCCGGGAACTGATAAAATGAGGCATCAAAAGTGCTATTTAAATATCATACAGGGTATCTATCCTCTTATACTTATTTTCACATTCCTCCTTTAGCGGGAAATAGACTGTTATTTCGATAGCAATTTGCTTTTTCTTTCTTCACTTAAAATTAACTTGCAACCAGTAATGTGTACAATAAATACCCTGTACAAGCAACAAAGATGAAGCAAATATTTTCGTTACAAAATACTTCGTGAAATGTAAAAGTAATTGAATTCGGGAATTTGATAAAAAATATTTCAAATGAACCATAAGGTGGTTGTAACTTGCTTATTTTACTGACAAGAAAAGAAAGAGATCGATATGAGAGTATTTTACTAAATATTTTAACGGGCCCAAACACGATATACGCAATTTGTAAACATAAAAGGATCAATTTAAATTCTTATGGTGAAACATTTTCTAAACACCACTCATACTTTAAGAACCAGAACTCTCAATACAAGTGTGTCTCCGAAATGAAGAGCGTCAATTCAACACCGATAATTAAATGATTTAGCGCATCTCCAACATTAAGATGAAACCTTCTAATTTAACGGAATCGACATCAAGGACTGACACTCTTTCCCTCTTCATCAGTCATTATACTCCCGGTGTAACCACTTTCGCCACAGACAGATTAAGTTACAAGGCTCTACTCTCAGCATCCACTCTGTCATCCACAAGTGATGACAGCTCTTCAGGAAGAAGAGGCTCAAGCGCACGTTGTTTGTCCAGAGGAAGAGTTTTGGGAGTTAAATAATATGCTTATGATCGGGGTAAAGCTTGTAGTAGTTCGAAAGATTGATGCAATCTACAGTGTTTGTTTATTATTGCTCTTGTTTAAATATAATTGCACAAAATATTGTGTTAAGACGAGCAATTAATATTAATAGAAGAATAAATGTAAGAAGTGATTGTTTTAGCTTTTTTTCTTAAGAATTACATAATTTTTTTTAAAAAAAGGAAAGTAATACAAAATTATATTTTTCGTGAAAAAAAGAAGTATCACAAAAAATAAAGATTATATCAATAAAGCAATATAAGATGAGACAGTAACACCATTTTTTTTTAAAATTCGGTTTCAATATCCTATTCTAATTTTTAGATATAAATATTTCGCTCTAAATCTTAATATAGAAAAGTATGATAACTTTCTAATATGTTAAAGTGTAGACATAAATTTTGAGGATATTTTATAAAAGATTTGAGTGCTGCACATAAACTTTTGTAGTTAGAAAAATTTTATGTTTGAACTTACAGAGACATGTTAGAGTAAAAGGGAAATGGAGAAGCTTTTCTACATCTTGTATCCGTACAACCTCCTCATAACTGTTTCGTATTTACTTTCTTTTATTATCTTGTTCAAGATCATGTACTACCAATATATGTTAAACCAGGACGCGAAATTTCCACTTTAAGTGTAAAGGGGCAAGACAAATATAATACATGCCTTGTAAAATGTTTTGCGTTTTAAATAAAATCACCTTATTTTTCTCGCAGTTGAGAGTTATGCTTACGCGCAGATCGCGAAGTCACAATAGACTGAAAAATATAGAAACGATTTGAGAGCAGAAGCACTTAATATTTTGCTTAGAAATGTTGTGAATGTACCCCCTCTCAAGCAGAGTTTTACCCTATTCACAAGTCATTTTAATGCTGAAAGGCAGCAGTATACAAAACTGAAATGTTAAAAGTATGGAGGAATTTCTAATATTTTAATTATTTGAATAATTTTTTATGATATATGGTGGATCTGCGGTGCTTCAGGAGACAAAGCGTTCGTCTACCAATGAGGTGAACCAGATTTGAATCCCAGAGGTAGCTCGCTGATAAAACTTGATTTTTCACCTCCAATTACCCAAGCCTACTTTCAGGCAAGAATCGTTAGGCAATCAGTCTGAGTAAGGCTCATTATGATTGGATCTTTGTGTCATACGGTTATTTTTCGCTTAGCCTTGCAGTGGCGTACGCAGAATTTTTTCAAGGGGGGGGGGGGGTTATAATTTTCAGAAATTACTAAAAGAAATTCGAGTATGTAATAAAGCACTATTTCTTCCCTAATTTAGACAGCTAGACAATTTCGACTTTTTATTTCGACAGCATTGTTTAGTTAAATTTTGTTTTTATTTTTTAAGTTTAAGAATATAATTTTTTTTATAATAAGAGGTAAAATATTTTATTTTTATTAAAAAGTAGGAATAAATCAAGCCAGAAAAAACTACTCATACTGTAACAGCTACCTAAATAATAACCATATAAATGTGAATATTCCATAGAAAACCAATGAATTTAACTAAAAAATGACTTACCAACAAATAGGGAATTAAACCAGTATACAAACACGCTAAAAATTTATTGATTTATACTGTAATATCCAAACGACGGGGTTTTTTTGCAAGTTCGTTTAAAATGTCTTCGACAGCTGGGGTAAATTTTCTATGAATGCTTAAGAGCGCCAATCCATTCATTCTATTATTTCCCGTTGAGTTGCGTAAATAAGTCTTCAAACGGCGCAAAGTCGAAAAGGATCTTTCGTTTGCACTCGTTGAAACAGGTAGAACGACCAATATTTCTAGGAGTTTGAAAATGTTTGGTGTTATATCTTTATTGCACATTCCAAGAGCATCCGCCGCAGTTTTTGGAACACTACCTCCGTCTTCACTAATCCTTTTTAATCTTTTATACCAGAGTTTTAGTTCAGACTTAAGGCTTTCTTTACAGGTATCCAAATCTCCAGCGTAAAATTCCACTAATGCTTCAAAAGCCTTTATGTTTGAAGGTTGGCAAATGAAAGGATCGGCAGGTAGAAGACACTGAAATCCTTTCAAAATATCACGATGCGATACAAATCTTAAGTTTAATTGTGTTATAAAATTTTCTATAAATGGAATAAAAACACTAACTCTGAAATATGTTTCCGGTGTCGATGAGGGAAAATTATCGCGATTTTTCTGTCTTCCTGTTATTCTAGGGATTTGCATGGAAGTGGAAGATCCAATGCTTGTTAGCATAAGAGAAGAAGAGCTGAATATTTCAGAGAATGTTTCAGTGGCATTTTCACGCATTAATTTTAGATCTTTAATGACATCTTCTGCAAGACTCACTGCCTCTATCAAATCTATGCTTGTTTTTTGTAGGTATCTACAGAGATGGATTGTTATGGTGAAAACTTTGTAAATGCACAAAAGAGATATTACGAACTGGCAATTAGATACTGTGCACAGTAAAGAATTAGCCTGGGTAGCTGATTCCTTATCCTTCCATTCTGATATTTTTTGTAGTGTTTCGGCGATAGGCTCGAAAAGTTCCACCACAGCGGTTACTGAGTCGTATCTTTCCATCCAACGGGTTGCACATAGCTGTTTAATTTTCTCCCTCTTAGAGCTGGTTTCCATCTCCTCTATTGCTGAAGATAGGACATACTGTCTTTTTGGCGTATTTAAAAAGTCGTATAATGTTTTAATTGTCCCTAAGCAATTTCTAATGCCAGTTATTTCGCATGCATTTGATACAGCCAAATTGAGGCTATGAGCAGAGCAATGTACATAGAGTGCTGATGGGACAATACTTCTTACGTGGGCTTGTACACCATTAATTTTTCCACTCATTGATGCAGCACCATCGTACCCCTGTCCACGTAACTTTTTTATATCAACTTTCATAGACTGTAATTGGTCTAATATTGTTGTTGCTATTGCTTTTCCGGTTAAGTCATGCACCGGAATGAATTGCAAAAACTGTTCGGTGATGTTAAAATTTTCTTTATCGACATATCGAACGCATAACGATAATTGCTCTATACCTGCAATATCAGTTGTTTCATCTGCAAGAATGGAAAAGCAAGTTGCATCATTAATCTTGCTGACTAGTTTTTGCAGGATTAAAATATTGCAAACCTCAATAACTTCGTTCTGAAATCGAGGGCTGGTATACTGAGCATTTTTTCTGCTTGACTCTAAAATGTTCTTAAGAGTCGAATCGTTCTTACTCCGGAAACGAAGCAATGCCCGAAAATTTCCGTCGTTCTCTTCACCTGGTTGTTCAGCAATTATTCCCGAATCCTTATGTCCTCTTAGAGCGAGACCTTGATTTCCACAAAATAGGATGGTTTCAATGATTGGAGTAATGTTTTTTCTATTTTCTAATTTTCTTCTGCTTGCTGCACTGTCAACTTGTTCATCCACAGGTTTCATCTTTCCAAATAAAATATCGTTTAATGTCCCAGCAGTTTCGATCGATTTTTTGTGATAAAGACATTTCTCGTGTTCAGAAAATCGCTCTACAGCATTTTTCCAGTTGTCAAATTTTACATTGCACAGTTGGCCTAAAGGTTGCTTTCCAGAACCGGCACCACTTGGGGCGAAAAGTACACAAAATTTGCAAAAAGCACCACCCTTAACCTCTGAATATGCAAGCCATTTCCAGCGATAAAGCCATTTGTACTGAAATTTCAATTTTCTTTTTCCTTTTTCAGGAAAAACAAATGCTGGATTGGGTTCCCAAACATTTTTAAGTATATCCAGTTTTTTATCCTCGCATGTATTATCTTCTGAAAAAAGTCCAATGTCATATGGGTGGGAAGTAACACTTTGAGGGCCGCTTTCACATTCATCAGATTCTGTTACGCTAGAAACGTTTTCTTCAACGGAAGTATCACATTTCTGTTCAACAGAAAAACTTACATTGGTACTAGATGCTGTCACCTCACTAATTTCAGGTCGTGATTTTTTCTCAAAGTAATTAAAAATTGTTAAATTCTTGCGTTTAGACATCCTAAAGATCCAAGAACAGCAAAAATATATACATATATATTGGCACAGAAATATCCACTAAGCTACGATCTCAAAGTTTCGAGCTGGAATGAATAACTTCAACGAGCACAGAGTCTCCAAAACAAAACAGATTTAGAAACAAGCTCCGAAGGACAAGCGGCAGAGATAACTCTTAGTCTGACTAAAATCGAAAATAAATGTAACCCCCTTTCATATAATTTTTTTTAACCGCATCTACAAAATTCTCGAATTGTCTCAAAGACGACAGAACGTCTAGGATTCCAGACCTCGCGAATGCCAGCCAGTCTCGAAAACTATCGCGACTGGCAGGTCAGAAAGGAACCAGTGATCGGGGCTCGCCCGTAACAGTATCACGTGAATTTGGTTTCAAAAATACAACCCTATTATAGTAAATGTTTTATCAGTATTCTGAGAAATACCGTGAGAAAAAAAAAGTAGGCATAAGGCAAATAAAAATATATAGTCTTTAAAAAATAATAACCCGCATAATTTCTACTAAAATTTTTGTTTTTGTCTGTATTATTTTGTAAATTCACTTTGTCTGAGCTCAAGGGGGGGGGGTTAACCCCCCCCCCTTGCGTACGCCCCTGTAGCCTTGTTAGATGGGGTTTCCTAACTTCACGAATGATGTCTTTCTTCAGACCTTTTTACTTCAGAATACTGCTTTAAAGCACCTGTTTTCAGATCTCGAATAAATGCAATGTAAGGAACGGCTTGAATGAGTGAAACAGTTTACCTGTTTGAACAGTATAATTGCAGAAAATAACGATATCTCAGTTAAGACATCGTTGTTTTCAGTAATTGTATTGCCCACCCAAATAGGTAAATTGTCTCTCGTTCAAACAGATTAAGGCCTAATTTCAGATCGATGCAGTATTAAAACCATGATTTCCAGATTACAGCTACCCCAACTAAGGGAGTAACAAAAACATTTTCCTTAAGAATTTCATAAGTAGAGAATTAAATCAAGTAAAATTTTAAAAAAATTACATTAAAAAGGTTATAAAATAATATTTGATAGAATAATCAGATTAATAACTAATCGGCTCTATAAAGCAAGATAATGCAAAAATGGTGCAACAAGGTGACACTTGTGCTGGATATAATACGGGGAGTGACCTCCTCTGACGGCAATCCATGTCTCATAACCAGCTCTCATATAGTTTACGAAGTCTTGAGACTCCATTAAGGTAGCTCCATTATTGCAATGGTTAGCACGGAAGTTTTATGGGAGAGGGTAACTAACTGTAAATACGCTGTCAAAAATTTCCCAAACATGCTAATGGGATTCGCATCTGAAGATCTGGCGGAACATTCCAAACTTCCAAGGTATTCTTCGACGGACCAAGCCAATAAAATAATGAACACCATCAACAGCGTAGTTAAAAAAATCTTACACCAAGCTCTAAGATCTCAGCTCTATACCCCTAGAAAAGTCAGATTGCTTCCGTGAAAGACGTGTAGGTCTATTCGCCCTCCCAACAATACTGCCGGCCTATACCATTTAAGATTTTCAGAGATGCCGCTAGTTCATTTTTAAGCATGCAACGATCGTCCACACGAAGCTGGTCTGGTCGAGGTATACCTTGAAATGGGATATTTAGAAGAAAGTACATGGCTAGTCAGATCTCTAGGCATGCAGATCATAAATCATGTTTGGGGTGATTTATTAAAGCAATAATACTCCCAAACATGATCTATGGTATTAAAGTCACGCTTTCTGACTAGGAACTAACCTCCAGCGAGCTTTCCAAGACTGCCTCCATTGAATATAATTTGTCATAAGTCATTATAAACAGCGTGAAAGTTCATTATAAGACCTGCATTGTCATTAGATGAGCCATAATAAACTCTCTGAAAAATGTCATTTTCTGCATCACTTTTGAACTATTTTTCTGTGGTGCTACTAATTAACTCTTGATCTTGAACTCATGACGTTAATCACAGTGTCTGTCATACTTTGATGTATTTTATATAAAATTTCACTTGACTAAATTCACTGTTTCTTGAGTTGTTTGCAAAAAAAATATTTTTTCACTGAGCTTTTTGCCACGAGTGTAATTAGAACATTGAAGGTCAACCCCTCGAACCAGATAACTTGGCACTATGTGCACGAAAATCTGATAATTAAGAAAAATATAGTTTAAGGTGATTTATTTTATTTTCTATTCTTTCTAACTCAAAGAACTTCATAGCAGTAACGCACAGTTTCAAGTAATTCGGGGGGAAATTGGTGAGATTATCGAACGTGTCTATCAGTATAAAAAATTGCTTTAAGAAAATACCCTTTAACGTTTGCATCAGATTTATATTAAGAATCCTTTTCGAAATAAAGTCTTAACATTTTAGGGGTTACAATTTTATATTTTGGAGAGGAAGGAGCAAAAAAGCTGTGAAATTCTGTCAAATCTCAAGTAACAAAGGCGAAGTAAAAGAAAACTTCAAAACCAGTTTGATTGCCAGAGAAAATTTTATAGTGTTTCTTCTAATCGCCTTAAAACATCCCTTGTTTTCTTTTGCAATTAAACAGAATTTTATGTTTTCATCTCGGATTTCAGTTAAGATTTCCTAGATTTTAAGAATGTTTTTTTCTTATTTTTACTTGCTTAAATATTAATTTGCGAAAGTGGATATTTTTCTGACTTTATATTTATTCTAAAAATATAAAGAGTGGTCTTTGCGGAACACTCTGCATTTTAGCAACACTAGTCTCAATTTAAAAAGTGCTTTCAACCTTACGCATTTAGATGAGTCTATCATTATTTTTAGAAAAGAAACGCTCAAAACGATTCAACATGCCCTAACTTCTTTAAATTTTGCTGCCTTCTGTATTTTTATCATTAGAATGGCTTCCTGTTTTTTTTTTAAGAATGGAGAAAAATGAGAAAACTTCAGTCGAATTCCCCCCTCAAATCTGCTGTATTTCATAAGATATTATGTAATTCTGGTGAGTTTAAAGTAAAAATTTGCTCTTAAAAAACTCGCTTTTTTGGCAGTTCTGATTTGGCCTCTTTTTACTTGTTTATTACTATTTGTTCTTGTGTAAGCCGTATACCATCATACGTACACCATCACTCAGATCATACGGCTTCAAAATACACCGGAAACAGTAACTCGGAAGTATAAGCAGTAAAGAGCTTGCAGAGTATCCTAGTGTAGAAAACACCATCAATTAATTGTCTTGGAATAATTAAGGATGAGTCTCAGATCGTCGCCGATGGCCCATTGATGTAGCTTTTGTGCGACGTTAGCAACCAAACCAAACTGAGTTTTGACCAAGATAAAAACTTCACAGACATGTTTCAAACAGTACTGCAGAACTAGTAAATTTGAAAGATTTTAGTCAGTTGCTAGTTGGAAACAACCAGTATATGATACGTTTATTGAAACCTCTTGCAGTTCCTAAAACTCGTTTTTTTTAAAAAAATTTACGTAAAATTACGTTAAAATTTTCAAACGGAGTTCCTAAAACCTGTTTTTTTTTTTTTTAAAGTGACGTTAAAAGTTTCTAAAATTAACAAGTTGAAACAAAGTAAAACGATGAAGACATCCATCGAGCTATAGCGGTTTAAGAGGTAAACGCTGGGTCCAGAACATTTTACCAAACGTTCTGTAACGTGGAGATAATGGGTCAAATTCCGTTTTAGTCCTAAATATATCTGTGTGCTGTCCTTCTCTAACTTGTGCTATCTGCCATTCATTTTGATATATAGTTATATAGGCTGAACTTTCTAATAAACTCACAAGCCCACATATGTGTGCGTAAAGAAAAAGAGAGGCCTTCCCTGATAGAGGGGTCTCACCGATCCGGCTGCATTCACGCCGCATGCGAATATTTTTATAACCGTCGTTGAACAGCCAATTTTTTGGGTTTACGACTACTAATGTTCAATTCCGCAGCCTTGTAATTTTGAACCCAATCCAGAAGACAACTCCTGAATCAAGTATTGGGAGAAATTTGCCTTCGTGCAGGACTTTTTAATGGAACTAACCCGCATTTGCGTTACATGGAGAGGAAAACGAAGAAAACCTCCCATGGTTAGCCTGACGGCAAAAGGACTCTAACCCATGATCCGTCTACCACTGAAGATATTTTACGTCTGCACTGTGGTTGGTGCGAGACGGATGCGGAATTCGTATAGACCAGTCATCGCTGGAGTTCGAACCCGGTTCACCTCATTGGAAGGCGAACGCTCTATCCCTTGAGCTATCACGGCTGCTAGCGAATGTTCAGAAACTACAAGCTACTGCTCAATCGCATATGGGAATCGCTTGCAGTGAGAATGATATATAACGTTTAGTAGTGGGTTCGATTACCGCCTGAACAGATGACACGAATTAAAGAAAGAAATCACAAAGATAATTCTTCTCTAATTTGTGTCATTTGTTCCTCAACGTTATATGTGGGTTTAAAGTCGTCTTTGATACGAATGTGTAACAATAAATAAAAAAAATATGAACGTTCTGGATCAGAATTTCATAACTTTCAACCGTGGACTTCTTTTATATTTCATTTTAACCGAAATCATTCGAATCGAACGAAGAACTTGCACGTATAAAGAAAATCAAAGGAACAGACTAGTATTAAGAGACTACGTGTCTGTCGCTTCTTTTCTTTATTTAAAAAACAAATATGTTTAAATTCGGATCAAGAAGCTCAGGGGATAGAGTGCTCACCTCCCAATGAGATGATCCAGGTTCAAATTCCAGCGATAGCAAGTCGATGCGAATTCTGCACCAGGCTCTCAGCAACCACAGTGCTGACGTAAAATAGACGGATCATGGGTTAGATTATCCTTGCCGTTAGGCTAACCATGGGAGGTTTTTCACTTTATGTAACATAGATGCGGGTGAGTTCCATCAAAACGTCCTCCACGAAGACAAACTTCTCCTAATACTTTATCCAGGAGTTCTTTTGTTTTCTGTATTGGATTCAAAATTACAAGGCTGCAGAAATGAACATTAGAAGTCATACACTCTTGCTGTTCATTTACGTCGCACTAGAGCTGCACAATGGGCTATTGGCGACGGTCTGGGAAACATCCCTGAGGATGATCCGAAGACATGCCATCACAATTTTGATCCCCTGCAGAGGGGATGGAACCCCCGCTTCGGGAGCCCGACGACCTAGGCGCGAAGTCGAGCACTCAGTCATACACTCAAAATTGGGTCAGCTGTTCAACATAAAAAAATTACGGGTTCCTTTTTGGAAGTTGGTTGTAGGATAATTTTATTTTATAACGTTCGTTGGAACCACCGATACAATTTTGGGTTAACAACTACCAATGTTAAATTCCGTAGTCTTGTAATTAACCAAATTCAGACGAGAAGGGAACACCTGGAGAAATTTGTTTTCGTGGAGGACTTTTTGTTGGAACTAAAGCGCATTTGCGTTACACGAAGAGCCTCACCACGGAACCTCTCACGGTTAGCCTGACGGGAAAGGAACTAAGGCCTCTCAACACTTTAAGGATAAAAAATTGGGGAAAATGGGTACTATTTTTGTTGAAATGGGGACCCATTAGATAAAATGGGGTCGAAAGTTTATAAAAGCAGAATTGATCTATATTGAACAAATAAACATTTTTATACTCGCTATGCTAATCTAAAATATTAAAATGAACTCAATCATTTTATTATTATTATAATAAATGTCTTTTCGAAATGAAATTACTACAAAGTAGGTCTTAAGAAAGTAATTAATATATATTTTTAATTTCAAGTATTTTTTTTAGTAATGCTACAAAGAAAAGAACAAAAATTATGCTCACTAAACTCTTTCTCTAAGAGGTATAAATTTCAAAATGTAGTAAACAGTACCATCCCAAAAATACGAAATTCTAATAATGGCTGATTCTAGAGTAAGGCATCTTTAAGCTGAATGTTTCATAAAGCAAAGGTCTTTAAACTTTTTTTCAACCAAAACAGTTCGAAATTCTTTTCTAGCAGGCAATCCATCAAAATAGTGAAATAATGCAATAATTAAATCAGAAATATTAGATTCAAAAACATTTAAACCTTTTATAAATGCATTATGTAGCACGTGTATGTAGCAAAATCTCATATTTAACAACCCAAATCCTCTAATTGATTTTATTTCTTCACTCATTAGATTAAATATGGCTTTTTTAACAGCAGTTGGGGCCAGGGAAAATTGCCAGTACACTTATTGCACTATTGTAATGAAGTTTTTGTTTCAATTAATACAAAAGATAAATGCAGTACTACTCTTTCTTTGAGTCATCTTAAACTATTTATATAAGTATCATTATTATAAATTGTTAATAAATATGCATAAGTTCAACTCAACTTTTCCATATTGATTTAGCCCAGACTAAGTTTGGGAAACATAGCTATTTGATACCATCGATGCATTTTTAAATGTTGTACAGGACAGAAAGGAAGCAATCTATTGAAGAAAATATGTAATTAAGCAGAACCTGAAAAATATGCACTGATTTTTCAATCGATTTTTAGTCTTAAAGTTAAGATATTAGAACACTTTGTCTGTGTGAAGCCCATGCATTATGGAAGGAATATTTTTCCATAATAAATTATTTTATAAATTTTTGCTTTTTTTATTTTGTTGTTTATTTTTAGACCTTAAAACAATACCTCCACTCACACTATATGCATAGTTGCCAACTTTTACGTTTTTCAGAAAAGGTTTTACGCAGTTCCAGTAAAAAAGCAAAAGTGTTAAAGTAATTATAGGGTGACACAAAACAGGAAAAAATTAAGATCAGGAAAAATTTATGTTTGATGTATCTAAAAGTATGATCTTTTTCTAAAGGAAAAAAAGGATAGAAATAATTGTTAAAAAAATTGCTTAATATAACTCTAATGGTTTGAGTTTTTGTAATGCATTTTATGTTTTAAAATAAAGCATAACTGAAAAGTTAATGAAGGCTACCAGTCATGAAAATCAGTTAAATAAATTCAATAATTTCAGTCTGAAAAAATTCTAACTGCCTTCTGAGCATTTATGGTCATCCTGAATTAGCAATTTTTAAATTTCGCCATCACTTACAACTTCAAGGTAACAATTTCAAGCTTCTTATACATATATTTTTCATTACTCATTATGCAGTGATTAAAATTATGTTAAAGCAAACTTTTAAAATCTAGAATAAAATGTTAAAGCTTAAAATTTCCAAGCTACATATGAATAAAAATATCAAACGCAAAAGTAAAGAAACGAAACGATATGAGTTTTATATTTTATTACAAATGATGAGCAATTGATTTTAGTTAGAACTAGTGGAAAACAAAGCCAATAATCCAGATGCTGCTCCCACTGATGCAACGTAATTTCTAAATTACAATTAAGGTCAATTGACAGTTATTGTTATTCTGCAATACATAGAATCAATTTAAAAAAATCTGCAAATGACTAAGATTAACAAAGGTACTGCATAGAAATACACAGCACTGGATTCTAAACCAATTAGGTTAGAGGAAAAGTTATTTCATTAATTGCACAGGCCCACATCTATAACCTTAAAAATGGAAATTAAGTTTTTATTTTTGATATAAACATTTGAGTGCATCTGTTTTAGCACAATTTGTGAACAGATGTTTTCAGCAATTTAACATAATCAACCTACTCAATTTCATCGGAATCTACTTATCATAAAAAAGATGAGTGATTACAGTAATCAAAAATAAATCTCTTTCACTGAGTATCTCACAACTATCTAAAAATCTGAAAACTTCTTTACAATTGCATTTCACTTAACTATATTAACCAAAATATGTTTGTAGAACAGGCCCTTTTTAGGTAATAGGTACTAATACCTACATTTAAAAAAAAAATCATGTACAAATCTAAATAGAGTGGGATTCAAACCTGTGCCAAATTTTGACAGCTTGTAGTTACTTCATTTCTTGAAAATTTAAAACACTTCTAAATTATTTCATAAGTATTTTTATTACTAAAAAGTCAGGTTGTTAAAAGACCTGAAATTGAGGGAAATATTCTTTATTTTTTAAATTTTGCTCTTTTGATTTTGTGAATTTTATGCAAAAATAAATAAACTCATTCAATTAAAAAAAAAATAACATTAGTTCTTAAGCATTTACCTTTTGTTTTAAAAACAAATGCTTCTAAAATATTCAATTGTTTTTAATGAACTAGACTGAGCACATGTAAAATTTATAATTGAAGTCAATAAATGAGAGTGATAAAATAAAATATTGTCAAATAGAATTTGCTTGATCTGTTAAAACTTATCATGCAGAATAAATCACTGAGAAATATAGACAGTGAATTGAATAAACAATCATGTTCTAAACTTTTTCTGAACTTTATATTACTTATCTTCAAAATAAAGTGTCTACAAATAAACACATTGCTTAAGAATTCTTTTCAAAATGAGAAAAGTATATTTGTCCTATTAAGAATAAGACTAGTTTTTGATGGTAAAAATTAAAAAGTTTTGTCTTTCAAACTCTTGATTAAGATAGCAAACAATTTAATAGCGAGATAAACGAAATAACTATTGAACAATTGTCCTTAGTTATTCCACTTATACAACTTGTTTCATAATTAGTTCAACAGGAAGAATAGACTTAATTATGAAATAATAATGCATATAACTACAACAAATTTAGATTATTTTGACAAAAAGATTAAAGCAAGAATTTTTCTAATTTGAACATTGGAAACAACTGGTTCATCTCTATCTAAATACCTATTTCACTTTAACATTTCAGATTATGGAATTATTGTTATATCAAATGTACGTCAGATATTTATATTGCGAACAAAATTTGTAAAATGGACCCATTGAAATTGCTTAAAATGGGATGAATAGAATATGCAATTATTACAACAAATGATAATTTTATCGAAATACAGGGTTTTGAGTTACTTTATAAAGAAATGGGACAATTTAATAACTTTCACTCTTCTCAAAAAAAAGTTTCCTACTCTGCAATTTAAAAGTCATTACTTAAGCAATTAGAAATTATGCTATTTGCTAACATATAAATACACTAAAGGTGCACAACTATTTTAGGATAGCAGGTCACAAAAATTGAAAATGTCATATTGAGAACCAACATTAACAAGATGCTCCAGTACAAAAATGAAGATTAATATGCTATATTACTTAAAAATACACACTAGAAAAAAATAAGCTACTAATTCTTTTTTATTTGATATTAAGAATTAAAATAAATAAAAATATTCATCGCAAATAAATCTATACCAATATGGCTATAAGATAATGCAAAGCAAAGTATTACAATAGATAGATATAGAGTAGAAACAAAAAGTTAAAAAAATTATTTACATTAATTGTCAATTTTTACAATTAATGAGAACAAAATTTTTTACTAATAGAGTATCAAGTATCAAAAAAAAATTTGTTTTCAGTTTATTTTTTTAAACATAGTTTTATTAATACTTCAGTTCATGGGCAGTGTTAAAAGACTTTATGGGCTTATTTTAGTCAAAGATTGTGCAGTTCTGTAATAACCAATAATAAAATAAGTTAAAACATGCTATCTTTTAGAAGAGTGATTTAAAAAAATTACTTTTTTAAAACAAGTTTACATGCTTCAATGACAATTTTTCTTACATGCTTTTACAATTTTATAAAATTTACTATATTTTATATAAATATAAGTAATTAAGTACCATATCTACTCTTACATAAGTTGATCAATTACATAGATTGACCCCTTATTTCAAATAAACTTTAAAATGAAGGATTTTATATGAATTCTTTGTATAAGTCGACCTTTGAATTAAAACTTGTTGGCAAACAATTTTTTGACCTAATTTATGATGATATTACAGACTAAATGTCTGAATTTAACATTTCATTAGCATATTGAAGAATTATTTTATTGATAGAATTATTTTATTGTCTCAAACCAATAGTACCAATTTAAAAGATCTGCAGTTGGTTTGAAAAAGTTTTGCTTTCATTTTATAAAAGTTTTGACGGCGTCATAATTCAGGGGTGATTGTGAGCCCAAGTAAAAATTCCAGAAAATTTCCTGAGTTAAAAAAAGAAAAAAATTTTAAATTTAAAAAAATTTAAACAAATTTTTTTTCCCTTTCTCTCAATATTTCTTACTTTACTTAAAATATATTTAAAATTTTACACATACCTATACCACTTACACATACCTATGATGACTTGGAGAAGTAATTAAAATTTACAAATGTGTCTTTCTTTCTTTTTATGATTATAACAAATATTTACTGGAAAAAAAAATGAATATTAATCATGAATATAAGCTTATCAAGTATCTCTCTGGCTCTCCCTAACAAACAAATACAATAAACTGTGTTTTTAAGTTCCTTTGAAAATTTGATTTCCAGGAACTTCTGTGATCAATGATTTTTTTAAACGTCTGGACCTTATATCTCCAGAAACTTCCGGATCACTGTTAGCAAAAAATCCGGATTTTTTCCGCAGCACAATCAGCCCTGATAATTGCAATGCTTTCTATGATATTATATTTTTGTTACAGATCAAGTAAAATAGTGAAATTTTTGAAAACTTTGATCATTGCTTTTCAAAATAAGCTGAAAGTTAAACATAAAATTTATAAGTTCTTTTGACAAGAGTAAGTGCAGTTCCAATAGAACAAACATAAAAGAGTTCACATTTTTGGTTTCCCATTTCTAGAAGTAAATTATTTTAATAGGACACCAATTTTAAAAATCAAAATTACCGTGTCCCTGAACAATTGGAAAATACTGGTCATAACAATAATTATGTAAGCTTATGATGCACACTGATTCTATTTCTAAACATACAATTTAAATTAGATTCAAGCAGCATCACAAGAAATAATTTTTACACGCTATCAGGTTAAAACATTTAATACAGAAAAAGATATCTATATAAAGTTTGACCTAACTACCAAAATATCAAAAACTCTAAAATAGTGGTAAATGCTAAATAAGATAACAAGCATATAGTTTAAAATAATAAACTGACTGAATCACAAGAGACGATAAGTGTAATCTGAAATAAAAGTTTGATCATAATCTGAATAATGAAAGTAATCTGAAATCTGATAAAAGTTATTTTAAATAAAGAAGAAAGATTTAAAAAAAACATTAACAGTAAAAGGATACATGCTTGGATTGAAGGAACGAAGGCAGTAAAAAGACAACAAAATGATGAGCATCAGATAAAGTGAGTTGTTATAAAATATGGAAAATGTGGTTGCTTCATAATCAGCTACTTCATTCTTTTTCCAAAGTATTCTGTAAACAATTAAACTCGTTTAAAATGTCATAAAAACCAACATACATAAACCTAATACTTTGCTCAGATATTAAAGGTTACATAAAAAAGTGCTCTGCACACGCAGATATTGAACCAAGCACTTTCTGCAGCACAGTGTAACATTGATGACAAATATAATTGTGAGAAAAAAAACTTATGTAGCATAAAACCACCATTTCTTTAAAGTATTAAAAAATTAATGAACAATTTTTTTTTAAAAAAAAGTTAGTTGATTTTTTTCAAAAATGGAATTTTTCTTTAATTTCAGAAATTTTCTGAAAAATCTCACTTTATACACAGTCTACAGATCTGCTCATAAACAAAGAATATTTATTTAAACAGAACATTATAGAAAAAAATATGAATAACATTGTATACAGTATTTTTCTTTGGAGAACAGTTTAAAGAATAATCTTAAAAATTGGAAATTCAATTTTAAGAGATTTTGTACTTTAATTACAAAGTTAATAAAGTAAAAGCATCTTCATTTTCATACAGTAAATTATAAATGATTGACTTTATATGTTTAAAATTTGGTGCATGCAAATCAACTTGAAGTACAAAAATTTTTTAAAAAGGTGCATAGCAAACCTTAAGTGACAGTACAATGTCTAAATATCCCATGCATAATAATAAAATTGCTCTGTGTTGTATTAATTTACTACACATGGGAGAAAGGTATTGAAATGAATAGCAGACTTCATTGGGTTGACCAGCTCTCATAAATGCTCAGACTTATTTTTATTTTAAGATACTCTCAATCCCTGGAGAACTTTCAGACTTCTTTTTATACTTGAAAATGCAGATGTTAATGGATGCATTTTTTTAAAAATCATTTACTCTGCATAGTCCATTTCTTTTCCCCTACACTTGTAGAATTGCTGACAATAATTAGTTTTTAACTCAGAATAGATTTGAATCAATACTTAAAATGGAAGTAATGATTCATTTGATGATTCATTGTGAAACTAAATTTAAACTAATAATTTAATTAATATTTATTTATTAATAATTCTTATGGAGTAAAGCAACCTTATTTTGTAGTTTAAGATAATATGATATATATAAACTTCATTTGATGCACCAAAAAAATTGACATGAAGAAGCTATCATTGATTAAAAAAATTTTTTTTAATATCAAAATTACAAACTTTTGTGCCAAATATTTGGAAATAGAGCTTCATTGAGTTAACACCAAAACAGAAAAATATTATTTATGTTTCTTAAAATTTTTGTTTAATTTCAAAGTAACAGAGCCTTGACTTATTCTATNGACCGATGTTCAAAATAACGAAAGATCAAGGAAGAAAAATTAAACAGATTTTATTCAAAATGGAAAAAGACGAAATTTTTTCCAAAATGCGCGCATTTTGAAATTGATTAATAGAGTGCGCGAACTTCTCGCGCTTATTATTTTTTATTGCGAGAAAAGAAAAAAATATGCGAGATTCTCGCGTTCTCGCGCTGTAGTGAAAACACTGGACAACAGATGTGCTAAACAGAGATAATTAAAAAGTAGAAGACTTTTTAGAAGGAAGGATGTTCAGAAGGAAGTCATAAATTATAATATTGAGAAATACATACAGTAATAAATTCAAAGTGAAAAAAATATATGAAAAATAGTAAATTACTTTCATTTACAAGTACAGAAATTTTAACATTGGTAGATTTTATTAGTTATAAAATTTGTGAATAATGCCTCTGCTATAATTATCTTTAGATAGTTTAACAGTTTCATTTCGTGCGATTGTTTTTTCCAGTTCAACATATTTCTGTTGCTTCAAATATGTTGTTCTGTCCCCTCTAACTTCATGCAGGATGGAAAAAAACTGCTGAACAATAAGTGCAAAATGAATAATTAATTCTCTTTTCAAAAGATATTATTAAAAAAAATTCTTCGGAATATGATTGATTAAAACAAGTTAAATACTTTATTAATAACTTTCTTTTCCGTCTTATTTCAAGATACAAATCGCACGAGGATACGCTCGTTTACCTTTTCACAGGAACTAATGACAAAATCACTACACTTTATGACGCCCATAATCAATCAATAAATATTTTCTCATTCGAGAATGATTCGTACAGCTTAGGGATTATTCTCACTGCATGTACTTATTTCACATCTATAATCAAAATCAATCAGATTTAAATACGTTTTATCATAGGGTCTTGGTTTTTTTAATGCACATGTGTAAATATATGATGAGAATGCACAAATTAAGATGCCTAAATTAATACCAATGAACGGGAAAATTACTCAAATTGTTTTTGATTCAAAAATTAATTTAAAAAAAACTGAAGATTTTTGATAAAAACAAGGAGACTAAAATATGGAATAAAAGATAGGAGACTCTGGGCAAAATAGGGAGAGTTGGCACATTTGAGGCATAGAGGATATTTTAGAAAATTAAATTACTTCAAAACAAATTACAAAACTAAAACCAAATTGACTTAACAATTCTTATGACCTACTAAATAAAGGATTGCATTATTGAATGCTTATTACATCATTTACAAACATTGTGCAATTTCAGGAAAATATGAATAAAATAAAATCAATAAAGATTAAACATACCTTTCGTCTTTTTCTTTTTTCGACATTTTCTTGTCATCTGCTAAAGTTTTCATAACATCACGAGAAACAGCATCTTCTCTTTTTACAGCAATTCTAGAAATCAGAAAGTATTAAAAGATCACAAAAATCTGTAAAAATACATAAGTTAAATTTTTTGATTACTTGATGATAATGGTTAGTAGATCCTACAAATTTTAACTACATTGTTAGGGCTGCAATTATGTGAAAATAATATATTGTCCGCTATATGCCATAAATGAAAGAAAACAGTAGGTTTTTGACGGTTTTTACCGGTAAAAACACGGTTTTTACCACTGTCATGTCAAAANAGTAGATCCTATAATTTTTAACTACATTGTTAGGGCTGCAATTATGTGAAAATAATATATTGTCCGTTATATGCCATAAATTAAACAGTAGGTTTTTGATGGTTTTTACCGGTAAAAACACGGTTTTTACCACTGTCATGTCAAAAACCAGGTTTTGACGGCAAAAACCCAACCCTGATCAAAAGCAAACAATTTCACGATCAAATTGTTTGTTACTCACATAAAATGATAAATTCTATGCAGTCATTCAATACAGAGTGTTTTTTCTTACTTTTGAAGGCCTTGTACATGGAGGAATCATAAAAATATATTATTAATTGTTTAAAAAGAACTGTGTATTTTAAAAAAGAACTTTGCTTAACAGAGGCAGTTTCAATTAAAAAGTTCACTTCAAATTTAAAAAAAATGAAATATAGGTTCGACATTCTGCTGTATTTACAGAATTTATTTTGCAACAGGAACAATAATTTGTCGACTATTCACTTAACCATCAAATACTTACTTTCAGTATTGAAAATGTAACCCACTTTATGACAATATGGGTATAAAATGCTCCAATTGATGAACATCAAAAATATGTAACAAAAAAAGATGAAAAATTTCATTTAAAATTTTAAGTTTAAAACAAACTTTTCTTCTTTCATTAGGGCAAAGTCAATCTAAATACTAATTGAAATTTATAACCTACTTAGTTTAGTATGTTTGCAACCAATCCCATGCTTGTACAGCAGCAAATATATTAACCCTCTATAACTTTCTGAAAAAAGTCGCAGTACTTCATATGAAAATGTATAGATTTGTCAAAGATATATTTCATTTCAAAAATCCTATTAACTGAGTTTTTTCATAATTCTTAACATATTTTTAAAAGTACTAAACAAAATTGTTCTTATTTTTTAAAAAAAGACTCATGAAAAAAAAATATATATTTAAGTGGGATTTTTTAGGAAATTACAAGAAAAAAAAAGAGTTGGTTGGCTAACCTTTTTTTTCCCAGTTTCCTACAGTTATTATTTCACTCATTATTAAACAAATTATGTTATCATTATTAAGCAAATTAATCTTAATTACATGCTAAAAAGTTGAGCAAAATTTTTTTTAAATATATTTTTGAAATTTTCATTTTATGAAAACATGATATATTTTGAAGGAAAAAAAATATTTTAACATAGCAGAATTAGAATTGTATTTTACCAAAATATTTAAATTTCAATGATATCACATAATATTAATTTTTATAAGGAAATTCTGTAATTTATATTAATTAATGATATATCAGCAAAGTAAAAATAAAATGAATGCCACATTTAGTTAAAAGTTCTATAACAATCTCTTCTGGTTCTGCTGTACTCGATAAATGTCTATAAACTTCAGACTTTTTAGGGTCCCAAACTGTTGTGCAATTTGGACCAAATAAGTCCACATGTAGAAAACCTGCATTCAATAGCTGCTGAACTTGCTGGACAGACAGCTAACTGAACCATAAAATGGGAATTCTTTTGTATTCTCCACCAAACTTTCATTAAATAATGAGTGTAAGTATACACTTGCCCTTTTATTCATAGAATTAGAATTAGCCATTCAGCCTTTTCTTAGGAACCCAATCCTCTGCCTCTTTCCTTATGTATTTAGAAAGTCTTTTTCCATTGTATTTCGGATTCAAAATTATAGCTAAAAAATGGAAAGGAGTAAGGGCTTGATTACACCTCTTTTCAACAATTTTTTCACATGGACTTAGATTCTCATTGTCTGTTTGGTTTAATTTCTGGTTCAGTGTTACTTTTTGAATTTAAAGTTTTGTGTCACTGATAAGTAATAATTAAAGGCCATCTAATTTTTCGTATGTTGATAATGGTCAAATCTGAGTTTTAAAAAATGAAAAAAGAAAAGCTACTGGGTTGGAAAGAATATCAGGTGTTTTTCTGATAGGAAAGTCTTTTAGTTAACATCAAGCTATATTTTAAAATATCTATAGGATAGAGTTTAAATAAAATTAAATTAATTGAAATTGAAAAATATTTTTGGCAGTATCTCATTGAATAAAAAATAAAATGAAGCTGTATAACAATTCAATCTGATTGTTAAGCATATTAAAATAAAATTCATGTTTAATTTTATCTTCTAATATTAATACCATATGTTATTACAGATTTAGTAATAAAATTATATACTATAAAATAAAATTGTATGCTAATAATATACTATGTTATATACCCCCCCCAAAAAAAAACAGGATTTTTATCCCTGCGCACAACATGCATAAAATTTTAACTATCCAGTTATGCTTAGGAACAGTCATAAACTTAACAATGAGTTTAGAACACAAACATGTATACTCACTTATGTTTCAAAACAAACTTCACATTCTTGTAAGCAAATGCAACTAACCATGTGCTAACAATAGTAACAATAGCAAATAAAATAGCAGATTGATAAGGATCCATTTGATGAATTCTCCAGAAAAGCCCTAGAAACAAATTATTAGTTTACAAAAGCTATTATGAGTAATAACAGACTATACAAAAATGCCATACTCAAGTTGCAAAAAAATAAATAATAAATAAATAAATATTACTGCGAAAAACCTAATTCAGAGTTTAAAAAGATATAAATAGCTTAATAAAATATAATTCCAGGTTCCTCTTTTATCAATATTTATAGTTAGTTTTGTAAAAGTGGAAGGAAAAAAAATATAGTTATTTTTGTTGTTCAAGTAACTGAGATGAAGAGAGAAATAAATAGTGTTGTTGTTTTAACATAGGCTCTGTAGATTGAAAACCTTCAAATATAATTACAAAGATGGTTAATATGTCAAATATTAAAACAGTGCAACCAAATCCAGCTTGGGAAATCTGAAGTGTCACTGTTGACAGTGATATTTCAATGTAAATATATGTCAAATTTGTATAACATCCACTCTATTATACCGCTCTGTTACAATACATTATTTGAAATCAATAAATTTGAGTTCGTAATTTAAACAGTCTTATTATAATTTATCTTGAAATAGGATAAATTTTTTTTTCAAAAAAATTACAAATAATGTTTAGCAAAACCACAGAATTTAGGATAAATAATAAAGCATGTTAAAAAATGAGGGATATTATTTGCCCTCTCTGTTTAATAAAACTGCTATTAAATCACGAGGTGTTTTTTTTAAATTACATACCAATTAAACGTTACATCTTAAAGTTAGTAACAATCTTGCCAATTTTTTTGCTTTTAGATAGATTCCATATATTTTTTGAATGAAATATTTGTGTGATTTCCCCTTTTATATGTTAGTTATTCGATTTAAGCACTATTGTTTTAAATTTAGATAATTTTGGCAGAGTCAAGTCTAATGAATACACAGACATAACTAGCACCAAGTTTCCCCCAATGATGTGCCTGGTTTCCTATGATCATAATATAAATTGGTTGATCTGCACTTGGTTTAAGTCAGAATCTTTAAGTTGAGAAAGTAAGTTTTTTGAACACAGTAATAGTAATTTTCTTACAATAAACAATTTAGATAATTTATTTGAAAAAAAATAAACAAACTAAATGAAACAAAACTATTAATAAAAAACTAATAAACAACAAAATTGGTTTTAAAATAAAATTTTAAAAACATCAAATAAGAATCAAAACATCAAACTTATTTGTATTTTGCATGAATAAAAATATGGGCATAAATTTTAAATCAGTTTAAAATAAATTAACCTTTTTTTTTTCAAACTAGAATAAATAACCTATAAAATACCTTATAAACTTTTAAATGCTGAATACTTTATAATTCTTTAAAATGCTGAATACTTTATAATTCTTTTAAAAAAACATAAAATTGCTAAGTAAAAACTGAGCAAAACTTTAGTACATTCCAGCAATTAACTAACAACTATTGAATATTTTTATGTGTAACAAGAAGTCTAAATTCTTATTTTCTTCCATATATGAATTTGAGAGAATTGATGAGGATTTGAGATCATTCTCATTATTTAAACCCAAAGAGAATAAAACTTTGTGATTACATTTTAGGATGCTTTACTAAGGGAGAAACTTTTTACGGTAATTCTGCTTCTTCAGTAACATTTTAAAATTATGAGAAAAAGGAGTTCATGAAAANCAAATGGATCTCTCATAAAACTTTTATCAGAACTTAAGAATCGAGCCATATGGCCTGCTCTTTTATAGGTAATAGTGGACAAGTTACGCTAAAATTAATTTTTTTTAAATATTAAGACATTAATTTTGCTACCGTCTGAAAAGAAGATTTCTGAAACTACGGAAATTCCGTAGCAGTTGGAGGGTATGCCTTTCAAATGCTGATTACCTTTTATTCAAAATATCAAAATGCAAAAAATTTTAACAGAATTATTTCCCAAATACATGAACCTAAATAATTCTGTCAAAATTTATTTGCATTTTGAAAAAACATTTTCAACATTTAAAATTTCACAGTTTACTTGTAAGTTTACCTGAACTCACATTTTCTAGACTAAATTAGTTCTCGCATTTGAACAAGATTTTGTTTCACAGGATTTCTCCTATGGTACAGTTTTCTCTAAATGAAACATTGGTAACTTTAAAAAATAAAATGTAATAATGAGCCTGGCTGCACACAGATTATTACTCCATTTGCAGACTATTTTCATTTTAAGAGCATGGTAGCCCAGTGGTTAGAGAATTGGACCACGATAAGGAGGTACGGGGATCGATCCTCGACTCTGCAAAGACTCAACGAATACATGGAATATACTTTCTCATAAAATCTATTGATTTGAAAATCCCGCAGTCGGTTGAACAGAACCACAGACACAAGGATCTGGAGTAAATTTTCTTCCCCTTTAGATCTATATTTAAATTGATTAAGTGGTCTCATGGAAGAGTGGTGCTGCCATCTATCTGAGCGATTCTGAGCTAAGACATACTAGCATCCTTGTGATGCTCACTAATAAAACAATAGCCTTCCTGACTTAATTAGCAAAAGGTCAATGGTTTGCAAGTTTGGCTTGTCCAAGTGTCACTAAAAACAAACACAATTTATCATCTGTTTCATTTTTATTTTTAAAAAGCAAGCAAACAATCAAGAAGAAATTGCGAAGTCTCTATGTTTAGAGCATGTCTAGACTTGTTTCTAATAAAAATTTAAAAGCTGAATTGGAAAAACATTACATAGAACAAAAAGTAAAGAAATTTTTTCTGGTACTTGATTACAGGCTTAATTGTAAAAGGATTTACTCTATTCTTTATGGTATCATTGTATAAAAATTCCACATTAAAACTTAAATTACAATTTTCAAGGATTGTAAATTCCGCAGCGTCTATGTTTGATTAACCTCAAGATTCACAATTATTATCTTCGTCTGACTGCATTGAGGTTGCAGACAAATTTGGATTCATGAAGATAGTGCTGCAGATTCATTTTATAAAATCTGCTGCTTTATTTGCTTATTACAACACCTTATAATTTACTTTCTATTTGAAAAAGATAAATTTAGTTTACGATAAGATAGAATTCAGATTTTATAATTTTAAATGATTATAATATATTATTCCCTATAATATACTATACCTACCCTATAATAATATACTGTTCCCTATAACGTTTAATTATTCATATGATTTAAAAATGTCAAATATATATTTCCTTATGATCATTATAATACACAGTCAATTGCAATGATTTTTCAAAGAATTATTAACATAAATTTAACCACATTAGCAAATCCTGAAAGACAATCACAATGAAGAAGAGTAAGAAAATCAATCGAAGAAAATATGCATCGAATTAATATTTAAATTAAATTTAAAAAATTACTGGGCGCTATTTTTAAATAAAAAAACATTTACATCAAAACTTTCAAAATGTTATTGCTAGCAGAAGATTATAATAAATGCTTACACAGTGGTATAGCTGATACTATGAATGCATTTCCATAAAACAGAGCAGAAGATTTTGTTGAAACATTACGACTAAAATCTTGCAATAGTAATTCCTCTTCTTTAGTTAACTTTTTTCCAGAAGGCATGATGAACTTAATTCAATCCGGCTCAAAATGTGTAATTCCTGTCAACGTCCACCAAATTTCTGAACACGAAAGCAAACACAGATTATATTTATTTGTTGCCAATTTGAAGTTTCTCATTTCATTTGAGAAAATATTAAATATTTCCTAGATAATTTCCTAAAGCTTTTAAAAGTTAAAGTTAAAAAATCATTTCATTAACTTTAAAAAATTATTGAAAATGCATTGTTTTTTTTTTAAGGTTGCACGTAAATATATTTCTGAAATACTTAAAATTGAAACCAAAACAACTGCTACTTCAAATATCGAAAAAGAGGAATGGCTAGTTTCTTTATTTACGATGTGTGCAGATGTGGTAATATTTCTTTTTTTCTTTATTGATTAACCCAAATTATGTTATTTATTAAGTGAAGTATTAAGATTGCAAATGTCATTTCTTTCCACTACCTCTTAAATTGAATATTTTATTCCATAGCATTTTTGAATTCTATATGAATAAATTAAAAATTTGCGGCTATGTAATGATGTACCCTAGTACCAGCTAATGCTCTTTTTTCCCCTTCCTTTATCTTTAGGTCTTATTTTTAAATTCAACTCGTGTTTTAATTCTGTCTCTGCACTGATTTCTGAAAAATGTTTTTAATTTTTAGTTTTATAGCTAATATTCGACCTGTCTAAAAATATATACTCGTTATTTGCTTTGTTCATATCTCTATTATTTTTCATATCTTTTATAATGCCACTAAAGTTTTTTTTTTTTTTTTTTTTTTTAGATGGGTTGAATTTAATGTATTAGTCAAATGATGCCTTTGTTCACTAATAAAAATTTTAAAAATATTTGTGTTTGAATTATGTAACTGAATAAAAATGTAATTAGCAATAAAATACTTTCAGGGAGAAAATTTTAGAGGAAACTAAATAATTTTATAGTTTTTAAATCTTCTCACTTTTACAGTATTTTTCTTCCTTTTTGATGGCTTGTTAGAAAACATATCACTAATTAGTAATGTAATCTTTCATGTATAGGTTGCTGTTAAAAAAATATGAGCATTACAGTAAATGTAATTATAATAAATTTCATTAATCAGGTTTGATAGCATCATCGATAGTATAAATGGTAAGAGTTGCATTTATTTTCATTGTTTCAATTGATAAATTAGAAATAGACACATTAAAAATTCTTAATTTAGATAATTTTAAATATTAAATTTATTGTGAAAATATAATATTTTCTACTCCAGTATTTCAGTAAATTTGTGCTTCATTGTATTGAGACATTTTTACAACTTTAAGAACAAATAAATAATATCTATATCTAATATGATTTTTTGATTTCATTAAACATTTGTGTTTATTCCCAATCATTTAGCTACATAGTAAAGTTCTGCAACTCAATATAAAATATTTTATATAATAATTCACGAATATTTCTGCTTCAGTGCTAACTATAGTCATCAAGGTGTATTTGAGGCATTTCTTTAAACTTGGAAAAAACTTTAGTTCAGCCGCTTCCAAGTTGGTCGAATTCTAAGTTTTTTTCTCTGAAGAAGCCAGTGTAACGTAGCAATTATAGAACTTCAGGTGACCATAAGGAAATATTCTCAATAATTTTTTCCTGAACCATCACTAGACTTTGCTAATGTCCCTGTATCTAATTTAAGTTAGATAGATATAAAGACAGCTTTAAAATTGTAATTTAGAGTGCAAAAAAGAAAGAAGAGTATGTTACATCGCTTACAAAACTTTCTCTCCAATTATTTCAGAACATTTTCAAATGCACTTGTTTTTGATACTATTATTTTAATTTTTTCAATATTTTTTAAATGGGGATATTTCTGTATTGTATCTGTTAATTCAAACTTCAATCACCAAGGCACTAAAAAGATTTTAAACTTGTAAATGTTTAAATAAAAGGATTTTATTGACATTTACCAATTGGATATGACTTATGCCTATAGTTTTAGTTAATCCTTTTCTGAGCATGTTTTTTTTTTTTTTTTTTTTTTTTTTTTTTTTTTTTTTTTTTTTTTTTTTNTTTTTTTTTTTTTTTTGTTACTTTTGCGGACTACTGTCGGAAAGTTGCCAAAACTTGACTATTATTTTGATGTAGGTCAAAATATAGAAATCTTTTGTTTCATGCCATGACAAGTTGTCATAATTAATTAAAATTAGAAAAATAGATTGTTGCATTGCAGACAATTTCTTTGTTGCACTGGTAATAGTATGTTTAATTTTTTTTTCTTCCTGTTAAAAGACCTGTTATTTGTTTACTATCTCAGGCTTTAAAATTTAATTTACTTTTTAGTTAACAAACAAAAATTTCTTCTGAAAATTCCTTAGCGGGAAAACTTAGTGTACTTGACTTGTTTATTTAGTGAATAACAGTTAAAAGTGCTGATAAAGCTATTAGAAATTCTAAAATCTGATTCTTTCACAAAATAATTTATTATCTATCATTTTTTAAAACTTTTTATAGGTATTTCCAAATGTTAAAGTTAATTTTTAATGAAAGAAAATAACTTGTGTCTGATTAACCAAAAGCAATCCTTTTTCTTTCAAGTCATTTAGCTGTTTTACTCTTAATTATGTATAGTTTATTACAAATGTATTTACCCATACATTCATAACAGAATTCAATGAAAATTTGGAAGAAAAAAATTTAAGAGTTAGATTTATTTTTAATTTATTTAGTTATATTTAATTATTTTAATCTTGATTGTTCTAGCTTTTCCTTATTAAAGTTTTTCTTATAAAAATATAAACAAAATTTATTTTGATGTTAAATTATAATTAAACTTCACATAAACTTATGTAAAATCCTTATCTACTATTCTAATCATAATCTCTTTTTTTTTTTAGAACATATCAAGATGTAATTAAATTTCAGTTCAGTAGAGGATGATGAGCCCTGGATTAAAATGCTATCATGAATATTAACTAAAAGTAAAGGTATAAATGTAATACTATTTCTTTATTTACTTTTATTGGTGTTTATCTGAACAGCCCTGACAACCCGAAAATATTTGTTTTCTACAACATTTAAGATAATAGTGAAGAAACATCTAAACAGGCAAAAATGGTTGAAATTTCACCATTGCAGAAAAACTCTACTTTTCTAAAAACTCATTGTAACAGCAACAAATATCCAAAAAAGTTTTAAGTAATTAAGTCTTAGCAATTTTTTAAAAATTATTTCCTGTAAAAATGCTACTTAAATAGGGTCAAATTTTCTTTGATTTATTAAAATTAAAATACAAATTTGTACATGGTACTTTTTCTTTAATTTCTCAATTCAAATTATTTCTTCAATGCAACTATACTTGCAGTTCAAAAATATTACCTGTAAAAATTTAATTTAAAAATTAAGCTTTCCATATTTGATGATTCAACGGGATTCTACCTATAAACTATATTATATTCAGAATATTTAGTGTGTTAAAAAAAATGTAATGTTCTATATATTTTTGTGCATATGAAAAATATACACATTTTGGAAAACTAGAATCCATCATGAAATTTAATTTTGAAAATTGAATGGGAAACCTGAACAAAAAGAAAAATTTCAATACCTGTTTTATTTTTATCTATTCATGTATTTTTCCTTTTAGTGTCATCATGTCAGATTGGGATGCATATGAAACACATCCTGATGATGATTATCTATTTGAAAATAACACTGTAGCTGCAGATGTAGATCGGTGCCTCTACTATGATTATGACTTTGATCTGAGTTCTGCTGTCATATCTGGAATGTATTTATCGTTTGGTGTTGTTTACACATTGTATGGTAAGAATGGATCCTTTTTTTGCACTTGAACTTAATGTCTTTTTATTATCATTACATAGTTTTGTACAGTTTTCACTTTTTAAAAAATATTTATTACAGGATTCCCACAGTCCTTAAAAGTCCTTGAAAACTGCTTAATTTTTATTTTAGAAAATAAGGGCCCTTAAAAGTTCTAAATTATGGTTCAATGTTCTTAAAGGTCCTTAATTTTTCAGCGTTGTTAAGGTTCATCGTTGCAATTTTTCAGTTCAATTTTTTAAAACAAAATGTCGTTCTTTTATGAATTTGAATTAGACCGTGCATCGAAAGTCAAGCATTATATATAGAGAAAAAATTTATGTGGGGGGGGCTACAGACAAGGGGAAGAAAGCATTCATTAATATATTCAGGGTTGCCACTTTACAGAGAAAACCTGGAAAATACAGGGAATTTAAAAATCACCTAAAATTACAGGGAATTTTTAATTTTTCTTTGCAAACTGGGAAAATTAATTTTTCTTTGCAAACTGGGAATTTTGTTTCGTATTTTAGTCTTTTAAAAAATGGCGACCACTCAAAGTCTAATCTATGGCATATTTAAGGATGATATTTCTGCTATACTAAACTATTTAATTTACTCAAGCGTTATTTGTTTTAAATATGTTCAGCTGTACCTTTTCTCTCTAAGTTCCTCAGGTAATTATATTTAGTATAGTTAGTGCAATATAGCTCACACAAAATCACATTGATAGTGTGTTTCCTTTTAATATATTGTGTATAATATCTACAGGGAATTTTTTATTTATTTTTTTTTTCAGATTAGAGTGGCAACCCTGATATTGGTTCTTTCATTAACCTTCCGTTAGTCGCGCACTTGTTTCCGACATGGTTAATCGCGTTGCACCTATGAGGTGTTTCTGATTTTTTGAAAACCAAGTGAAATTTATTCTATTTTAAACAGTTAATTGTTACCAATTTAAGACTCTTTAGAGAGATAAATATTAAAAAACTTATTTAGTTTGAAAAATTTATTAAAAAGCATTATCAAAAATAATTGCACAACATAAAGAGTCGTAAATTAAATAATTTTTTAATATGTGACATTAAAATAAAAACAACTTATTTCAATGTCACATATTAAAAAATTATTTTAGAGATAGTCTGATGCGGAACTATCTCCATCTGAACAAGAATTTTTGCATGAGTGGCAGTCTTTACAAATTGTTGTTACGTGACTCAAACATAAGTATTTTCCGTAAGTAGCACAAGTATACTTCGTATTTTTTCATTGTTTATTTTCTTGACATGACTCGCACAATTTTCTTTTTTTGGCTTCATTTTCAGACTATGAATTTTTTGCGGCTTGAGAAGTTTGTTTCTGCCAATCGAAAACGAAGTACTGAAGATACATTTTTTTTGCTCCTGCGTCGCATCATTTCATCCATCACAAGATGTTTAACCAATTGACGCAAGCACGTTCTGCGGTTTTTCACTTTTTAACCATTTTTTGTGTATATTACTTGACCATTTATGCCTGCTACGTTGAGTAGGGCAGAAAATAAGATAAAATATATATATATTAATTCATAAAATTATTATATCCATAATACTTGCGTCAATGGTCGCGCTTCACCTGTGGGGCGATTTGAGCCGCTGCAACTCTCCTTTGACATGTTTGAAGGTCGGGAGTGCACGGTCCTTTGAGTAATCCAAAGATAGGAAGATAACATTAGGCTCGTCTTCCGGAAACATCTATTGACGGCAAAGGAGGTGGAAGTGCAGTAGGGATGCACCTGTGAAGTGTGCGCGTCTAACGGAAGGTTAATATATTCTGCCTTTTGCTTAGAATGATACTCTATGAGGAAAGTGAAGCATTCTAAAAGAAAACAATAGTGTGGAAAAGGGGAATACTGCACATGGAAGAGATAGTGCTTTTTTTTGGGGGGGGGGAGCAATTTTAAGGTACCTAAGTAGAAGACCCACACTAACCTTCAAAATTGACAGAATTCAGGAAATTCAGTTCTACTTGTAACGCATCTGCTTATAGGAATTAAGTAAAATGCTATGAAAAGAAGTATCAGAAAGAAGAAAATTTGAACTAGAAACCATAACAAAAACTATTTCCTGAAATCTTGAATTGAATAAATTTGTATAATATTTCAATGCATAATAAGTAACTGTAAATTTATAGAGGACATAACATTTTTTAAAATTCATGATTGTGCTAAAAACTGAAAAGATTTGTAAGAAACAGGGTTGGGAAAATCCCAGCCCACCTAGATTTTTCATTAAAAAAAACCTAGGATTTATTAAATTTTTGATGAAAACCTCAAGTTTTTTTTTTTTTTTTTTTCAAAAATACTTAAAAATATTTTCTTGAGTACTACTAAATAAGAAAGCATGATTTGCTTCTAACATAAAGTTAGATATTTGGCAACTATTTATAATTGTTTTGTTGCAATGTAAAAAATTTTTTAAAGTTTTAGATTGTTACACTTTTATTTTTTTAAGGATAAGCAGTTTGCTACATAAGAATTTAAATCTACTTAACTGAAAGATCATTAGATTTTAATAATAATTTTATTCAGTTAACATTGTAACTTAATATGCTGTTTTTAATTTTTGTTCTAATTTTTGGTTGCTTTAAAATTAGTTCATGTTTTCTGTCAAAATGTTTAGTTACATTATGTAAAGTTAATTCTTAACAGGTTTAGATAGGAATGTTTTTGTTTAAGTTCATCATAAAAGTATAAACAACGCATTTGCTGGTCTAGTAGCGAAATAGGAAAGCTCGTTGAAATAATTTTTTCAATGTATTAGACAAATTTCTTTATTTACTCTTTTTTTTAATTTACATGAAAAAATTGTGAATCTTAATTTCTGCTCTTAAGTTTGCAATTCAGTTTCAATGAAATCATTAAAAATGGAATGCAAATTAGTTTCATACGTTAACTTTTACAATCTCAAAGACGTTAACTTTTAACAATTTAAAAATGTTTTTTAAAAAAAACCAGCCCCAAAAAGAACTTGATTTTTTCAAAAAAATTCCTTAAAAGTGCTTAATTTTTGCTTCATTGAAAGAGTGGGAACCCTGTATTAATTTTTAGCCATATTATTATTTTATTTTTATTTATGTATTAACTTTAAATTTTACTATTTACATTCATAGTTTATAAATGTTCCATTTATTTAATATTTAATTCAAACTTTTAGTTGTGCATAGTTACAGATTTTATTTTTCTAAAATTCGGTGTCTTAATTGCTTTAAAGTCAGGAAAAAGAAGAAAAAATTTTTTATCTTAATTATTTAAATTATTATAATATTAATTGTATTTCTGTTGTAGGCTATCGATGTTTCAAAGCTGTGATGTTCCTGACTGGCTTTACATTTGGTACAATACTTGTCTATTTGATATGCCAGCAAGAGGATTTGTTGCCTGCAGCGGGTAATGCTGGTGTTGCTCTTGGTGCAGGCGTTCTCTTTGGTCTGATAACTATGCTTGTACAGTATGTTGGACTGTTCATGACTGGCTTCCACACAGGATTATTTCTTGGTGTGGCTGTCCTTCTTGTTTCATATTTATGGTACGTCCCGAGTACCATATGGCTAGTCGTTGCCATCCTAATGGGATGTGGTTTAGCTGGTGCTGTTCTAACATTGTTCTGGCAAAAGGGTGAGTTTGATTATTCACATTCAGAAAAGTTAATGTTTAAAGATTGATTTGTGTAGTTTTGCTTTCTAATAAACCTAGCAAGTACAGTAAGTAAATTTTTTAATTTAAAAATTCTGTAAGATAACTTTTCTAAGTTCATTTGCCAAGTAAAATATAAAAAGTCACGTTATGAGTGTTTTATTATGTTTAAAAACAAAGCTTTAATTTTAAACTATATATACTCTTGCTGAAAGCATTTTTCTGGAAATAGAAACTAACTAACAGATGTAATATTTAAAAAAAAAATGTACTTTTTAAGAAATCAGCAATTTTGTGATATTTTTCTTTTTTGACAAATGTGTAAAAACTGATTGGAATAAAACAACAAATAATTACATTTCCTGTGATTCTGTTACCAAGTCTTTAAAAAATTTTAAAACTGAAACAGTTTGTTTAAAAATTAAAACAAATGCAAATTTTTATTTTTCTGGTTATACTTATTTTTATTTTAAAAAAAATATTAAATATTTAAATTTCTAACAATAAGTTATAGCCTTGCTTTGAACTGTAATGAATGTAAGGAATATTTGGCCCTTTTTGCCAAATGTTCAGCAAAATATTCTGAGAAAAAGTTTTTTGGGGGAAATTAAATAGATTAGTAAAGAAAAATCAAAGATTGTGTTTTACATCACTAAAAATAGTTTTTACACATATTGAAATTCTGAAACTTGCACACAGCTTTCAAATTTATGTTCTGGAAGACTAATGGAAAAGTGAAATTTGAAGTCTATTAGTTTATACTGAGATACGAGTTTTGTACTGCTGATCTTTTTTAATTATATTCAGACAAGTCAATTTCATCACTCTTTCAACACTGTTTGTTTAAAGAATTAAGAGCATTTTTTTTTGTTTTGTTTTTTGCTGTTTTTTTGTTTTTATTTTAGCACTGTCTTGTTACGGAGCTGTACTGATAGACTTATTCTTTTATCATTACTTTTTTGTACGGCAAGACAGATAACTAATAACTTAGGAAACTGTGATATTTAGTGTTAAAATTTTTTTTTAAAACTATGAACAATTTCTTTTTTCAATTAATTCAACCAAATTACTATTTGTTACATCCCTAATAATTTTGTTGCAGTAGAATTCCTAGAAGGAATCTTCTAAGTATAATCTACATTTTTTATTTCTTTTTGGAGCAAAAGAATTTAATCTTTTATTATTTTTTATATTTTATTTAGTTATTTATTTACTTTTTTCGTGCACTGAAACTAGACCGAGAAAAATGGTGTGGTTTGCCTATTTCCTTCATTTTCAAGATATTCTTAAAAGTAATAAACACAAATGATACGTTGTATGTGTCAAAGTATAGATCATTTACCTACAAGTTGAAGTATAGGCTTTGATTATAAGATTAAATCCTTTCTTGGATTTTTTGTGTTAAGATTTTTGCTCTAATGTGCTAAAAGTTTTGCTAAATGTAAGGAATAATAAAAAATAAAGTGACATGTAAAATGTTATTTTGATGAGCTTTAATAATCAGTGTTCGACTGTCCGAGTGTCATGACTAGGTGGGTGTAACATAGAAAAACCAGTTTTTTGTATAGTTTTGACTGAAGCTGTGATTAATGCTCAGAAGATTAAATTTATGGAATCATTAGGAAGTTCATTTAAATTTTGAAACACTTTTTTTCCAGGATAACTGCCATATTTAAAGATGAGGTTTAATAATTTAGTTTCTTATGAGTAAAAATATGTTACTTAAAGATGTGGTTGAATTATTTAATTTCTATTAAGTAAAAACATATTAAAAATAGCTATCTGAAATTTTGCACTTCTATTTTAACTTTATTACTTAAAATGTTTATTAGCTTTAGAATTTGAATATATTTTAAATTTATTATTTAATATGTTCCATTACTTTAGAATTTTAGAGTATTCAAAATATCACTTAACATGTTCATAAGCTTTGGAGTTTGATGGTATTCAAAATATTGCTTAACAAACTCTTTCACTAAGCTCTTCAGATTAGATTAAGAAGGTAAAACTGAACTTTTTAAATTTTCTGTTCTCCTGAAGATCAAAAACTCATATGTTTTCCTTCAATTCTTTATTTTCTTATCATTAAAAATGTGTGCTAAGTAGTGTTTTTCTTTTTTGTAGTAAAACTAAACTTTTGTTATAACTAAACTTTTGTAGTAAAACTAAACTGTTTTGAAGGTAAATTGTTTTGTAATAACTAAACTTTTAGTAAACTTTTGTGGTAAAACTAAACTTGCTAAATTTTATGTTTTCCTGCAGATTGAAAACTCATCAAGTTTTCCTTAAATTCTTTATTTTCTTATCATTGAAAATGTGTGTTGTTTTTGTTTTTTTTTTCTGTAGGTTTGACTATTATAGGAACAAGCATCTATGGTGGTGCCATTATTGCTGTGTGTGCAGATTACTTTATAGAAAAATATATAATGATCCATTGGGTGTGGGATAGAATAAAACTTTCTACGTCACTGCCAGTTTGCTGGTTTTCATGGTTTATCCTTGGAGTTTGGCCATTTATGATATTGGTTGGATCCCTTACACAGTGGAGAATTACAGGGATTGGTATCCATCACCAACAAAGTAAGTTTTGTATCAGTGACCTTACATTTTATGTTTTGGAATTAAAATTTTGAATTATTTCTTCACATTGCAGAGGTTAAGTCCAGTAATGATAATTCTGACTGTTGACTACCAATAAGCATTTAAGAAGCTTGGCATCCCTTAACAATTTATCAAATATTGTAAAAGATTGATAATACATGCTTTTAGCAAATTAAAATTCAAAATACTTATTCAAATTTATCTCCCTCAATGAGTTTTTCTTTGGTTAAACGTGAGTTCCACAATGTTTCAACTCTATATGTCAAACTTAGTTTATAATGTCATTTGAGTTTATTATCTTGCTTTTGTGGCATTGACTCTACTTTCTAGCCAATCGTAATGAGAGGTAAAAAGTTTTTTAAGGAAAAGGTGAAATTTTTTCAAAGAAACTATACTGTATATCAAAATATAACTTTTTGATTTCATTCATTTTTGTCTTATCTATTTATTGAAGCTTATCTATTTATAAACCTTAATGAATTATAAATTGGGAAGTTAAATTTTAATAATCTTTTTTTTTTCCCTTTGACAACATTTCAAAACATTTTAAAACTAATTCCATTGCGGATTATGTCAATCAAATTTTTCACTCTTAATCTAATATTTTAAAATCAAACAAAATATTTTAGTTTTGCAAAAAATTATTTTTGAATAATTATAGCTTAACCTTTTCATTTTTCCAAAACTTTTCATCCTACTTTAATCTTTCTTCAGAGTTTAGTTAGCTAAATCTGTGTTGCAAATCCAATAAACTAATTCATAATCGTTCTTCTAGCGTTTGTGATTATATAAGTTTAAAAACATGAAGTAATGTTATTTTTTTAGTGGTACCTCCCAGGCGTAGAACAAGAGAACTTAATTTGCAAAGAATTAGGCAAGAATCTCGGGCTGAACAACGCCAAAAGAAATATCGTTATCTTTATCAAGTTCGAACTGCACATGGAGATGTTATTTCTCAAGTAATTATTTATCTGAATATTCTTTCTTTCTCTTTTTCTCTAAATGATAGGGATGCCAACTGCTGCGAATATTTTATAGTTGCCTCTAATTATGATATTTTAAGTTTATTAACTAGGAAAACAGGTTCAATAAATTTGTATAAATAATATAAAAATAACGTTCTTGCAACAGCATTAAATATCAATCAGTCATCAAATATGTTTGTTTTTCACTAAATGCGTATCTTTTTTTTTATTTATTTAAATGCTAAGTTAGAAATAGCATTTGATTTTTATTTAGCTGTTGAATTAGATGATATTAAATTTTAAATCAATAAATTTCATACATAATTCCTGAAATGGCTAAATTACATGTATCAAAATATAAAAAAAATAATAGTAGTATTTAAGTTTGCCCTTTCAATTGAGAGTAAGTTTACCTTCATTAAGGAGCATGTTTTTCCTCTCAGGCTTACTCAGCAATAATACTGGGTGCATTAGCTGATATTCTTGTTGGATGGTCAGCCAAACAGAAAACCCCCAGTATTTAGTTCTTGACATGCTTGGTACTCATTTAACATCCTACTGAAGGGATGAAAAGCTGGCTCATCTTTTTTAGAGCCCTAAACCTGTGGCCCGGGACTGCAAAGCTCTACCACTCAGACATTGAGACCCATAATAATTATCGTCACCAAATATGTAAGATTAGCTTGATGAGCTTAGGCAGATTTTAACATCCTAGAAATATAAAATTTAATTTTATTGTATTGTGAGATATTCTTGGTGGTATCCAAATAAGACACATAATAACAAAGGTATAAGTTTAATAAAACAATAAAACATAACATAACAATAACATGCTTACAGCACGTAACAAGGTTAGCGATGAACATCTATTAGGAATGGGTATATATACTCTCTGGAAAAGTAAGGCAGCGCCGCTATTCAGAAACTACAGGCTGTCGTCGTTGACTCGTAGTGATGACGGAAGGTGACGTCGGTTGACATCACAACGAATTTGAACACCAATTTATATAAGATTATTATAACCATATGCTAAATGTTATTTTGAGTAACTTTTAATTTTTTAAAAGCCAAAGGACATTACACCCACTGTAACTGACTCATAGCGAAACTCAAAAGATGCAGTTTGGGTCCATCTCCGTGTATAATAAGCTTGTTGGTGAATACCTCCCAATTTAAATTCATAGCTGACATTCAAATCAATTCAATGTAGTTGAGGTATGTGCAATCAGACAAAACACAAAGACATGCTTCCTGTGGGTATTTTCAGTTGTGCAGAACATTGTAACTCCTTGACACCATAATTTGTGATGGGTTCAATATTTCCAAATACTCGTGCTGACAGGGCATTGGATTTTGTGATAAGATAGGTATTTTATTTATGTCGCACTTAAGCTGCACAGTGGGCTGTTGGTTACGGTCTGGGAAACATCCCTTGGAATGATAACGCAGATGAATTATTTCTTCCTTTCATTTCCTTGACAGGCAACCTTTCATCAGAAACAAATCATTTCCAAAGAAGCTACATGATGTTGGACCAAATAGCCTCTCTGTGAATGACAACACATGTTCCATCTATCAAGTGACCAAACATATTCTTAGTTACAAAGTCATGAAAAAGAGAAATCCCCAGCAATATTTCACTTATTCTCAATTTTACATGTCACTGATGCCAACGATTAATAAGTGAAATTAAACTTTAAAAAACTACTTTGAAATAAAAAATAATGCTGATTTCTTATTTATGACACGCGTCATAACAGCTTTGCTCCGTAGCGAATCACCTCATGATTATCGTAAAAGTTATAAACAGGACCTCTGAAGTAAACAAACCCTGAGTTTTGAATGTCAGTGTCTTTTGAGTTTACCGATTGATGGAATATTGCAATGTTTTCAAAGTGAAGGCTGTGTTTCAAAAGGAGAACCCTATATAAACTGCAACTGATTGTATATAGTGCTGCTTTATTTAATTCAGAAAACAGGTTTCTCTTAATATATTTTTAATTATAACTAAACAAATAGTGGTAATTTATAGTTCTTCTCAAAAGCGTTGTGAATTTTTAAGGAGATTAATATACATAGCAAAGAATATTGATTGCAATGGATATAGTTTGCCAATGGTGTACTAGATTAATACAGTATTTAATGTTACAAGTTTGCTACACGAGACATTATGTATGCCTGATACAGACAGATCATTCATTGCTAACACAGTTGCCTATTGGGCAATCTAAACATGACCAGCCTTGCCATGCTGGCTGTATGATTTACGTGCGGAAGTATCGAGCAGATTTGACTCTTTTTTTTCTTTTTTTTTAAATGCGCATTAGTAGGATGCACAACGTAACCACCTAATGTCACACATTATCATTTCCAGTGATAAGTTTCTTTGCAATTCACAATCCATATAAAGTTAAAAATGGAAGGAAATGATTATTTTTTATTTAGTTCAATTCAAGTATTTCTATTATATTTCAGAAAAAAATTTTAAGATTTACTTTTATTCTGTTTTCAGAATTTCGTTCACAGTATGCAGAAGAAGGTGTGTCCTCCCCCAGACGATAGTTTTACTACGTTACACTCAGACCTGACTCATCTGACTATTCTGAATCCGTCAGAGAGCATGGCCACATCCATCAGTCAGCTACCTTGAAAATGAACAAAAGTCACTTTTTTTCAACTGCCAAGACAAGGGCTCTGGCTATAAAGCTCGACAGAGATCCTGTTTTACTATATTTTTTCTTTTCTTTAAAAAAAAAAGTATATTTACACCATTCTAGCTATTCTATTTCATAATATTTTGTAAAGCATCATTCTTCCCCTCCCACGAAACAAAGGACGCCCAGTATCTCCTGTGTTGAACTGGAATTCTGTTAGAGGAAGGGAGCTGTTTGTTCTTTTTGGTGAGAATCAAAAGAAACTGAACTGACTGTTGTTAAGAGAGGCTGATCTGTTGCTCTATAAATAAGCAGTGTCACAAAGTCCGGTGAGATATTGGTGCCTTTTTCAAAGTGTCAAACTGTTCCTCCGTTTGACATTGTTGTCCGCAATTAGATATTTTCTTTCAAATTTGTCACATAAAATGATATTTAATACTGAAATGGATTTAAATATTAATTATTCTGGCATGTTGATGATTTTTCATACCAACGTTATAATTTTTTTTTAATATTCTGATTTGGTACAGCTATGTCAGTGCTCTCTCTTTCTTGCATTCACCTAAATCTAAATACTTGAAGACAATTTAACCGACCCAAGCAAAATTCAAGCTAGGAAAGACTTTATAGTAAATTATTTAAAAACTATGCTCTGCAGTGTAAAAAATCACTTTCAATCTCTTTCTTTTAAAGAAAAAATAATAAAATAGGTTTACATTAGTTTTAAGTTTAGCGAATATGTTATAGAGAATTTGCTTATAGAATAGTAATGAGGAAATTCTAGTTTTTTATAAATTGAATGCATCACTTATTTCTGCTATTAAGTTAAACTAATTAATTTATTTGCTAACAGAATTCTCATGTTAAGATAAAATCTTGGGGGCTTTTTCAATATAATTATGAACATGGAATTTTTCAATTGGCAACCACATATCATAGCTTACCTAACAATTGATTGTCGCAAAATGGAATTTTTTTTGCAAATAGATAAATTGCTCAAATCAAAATATTTTAAAGCCTTTAAAATTTAATTATTAACTCTAGGTAATCACATAAGTAAATGTTTGATTTTTTAATGATATATATAGCTGCCCTCAATATGAAATTTTAGAATCCTTATAAAAATGAATACAAAAAAATGAGCACATTTAAATTAATAATTTTAGATAAGAAAAGACAAAAACGCTATTGAAACATGGCGAATCACTCCAGAAAAGTGGAATTGAAAATAACAATACCTTTGGGAGAAACAGCAAAGTTGAAAGACTATTATGAAACACCTTCAAGTTTCAATCAAAGATTTTCTCACTCAACATCAAATAGATTTTACAACTCAGAGCTTTACTTGGAATTGCAAGTAACATAACAATGATTATTCTATGTATTAAAAACCATACACTAACTGAATAAAATTTCCTTCTAAAATTCGGCAATCTAGGTACAAGGTATAATTTTTTAAAATTTAAAGTGTTAGAATTAAATTTTTAAAAAGTATTCTAGGTTGTTTTGTATTTTTTTTGACTTAAAGGATATTCTAAACTATTTTAATTCTGTAACTCTGGCAATCATATCCCCTTTCATAAAAGCAGCTTAGCATTTTTACTTACGAAGTCCAATGCTGAGTGGATAAAAAAAATACTCTTATTATATCATGCTAATTTAACAATTTTATTGTTATAATTAATTATACTTACAAACATAATTATTAAAATTAAATCTAATGGAAATGGGAAGTAAACTAGTTCTGCATTCGCTGAAATTCTTCCAGAACTAGAAGGATTGACATCAACAATCAGTGAATGTCTGTTCTACTTTTGAAGCTTGCTTGATGAATTTATTGTGAAAATGTGCCATGCAAAGTAGGCTATATCCCATTAATAAAGACAGTTTTACTAAAACAAAAATTTATTATAAAAATAAAACACTGTATGATTGAGAGAGTACTCATTTTATAACAAATGTAATAAATAGCCAAAACCAACAAATGAATTAAAAAAAAATTGTAACTAGTGTACTGATGATATTCAAGCATCCTTACTGTCATTGTCTCTTTGCCATATTATAAAGAAAGCCTTATATTTTTTTATTGCTTCTGGCTTTTAATGTTTATTCTATGATTCCATTTATCATGTCAAGAAGACTATCAATCATTCTAGAACATTTTAAAGGCAGCTGTTTTTATTATCATCTACATGTTCTATGCAATGTTTTTGTATGATTTTACAATTTGTAGCACATGCATTCCATCTATGATGAGATGTTTTCACTGTTTTTAAAAATGCAGACAATTAATGCAGATGTTCATTTTTAATTATTTATATATGTATTTTTTTTTTGTACATGCATGTCAATCAGTATTTATTTAATTCTATTTATGATTTGTTTTTTCCTTGTGTATGTTTTGAAATGAGTCAATGGGTAAAGTGGCAATATTATTTTGTAAGACTCAAATGTGGTTTTATGGTTTCTATTCCTGCAAAAGGAATCTGAAGTCTTGAATATTTAGTCAATTATGTATAGAGTATTAATTTTTGAATACTGCTGCTCAAGAACTTGAAGATATATATATAGCTCTTTTTTTTGTTCCCCACTGCCAAATAAAAAACTCTATTTGACTTTTTCATGTTGCAGCTTTTTCAATGTTCTTTTTAGTCACTTTTTAATAAGTGTATGAAGCGGAGCTTCATACACTAATACTTTTGCTTATTGTAAACCCTAATTTAACAAGAAAATTTTTAATAAATGGTTAGTTTAATGTTAAAATTAAGAGAAGCAATGCAAGATCCCTTGTACGCCCTGCCATGAATCACAAAAAGTTAAAGCCACATGGCTAGTATGGCATTTATAAATGAATTTAAAATGTGTTTTATTAAAATTCAAGTAGAATCTTTATGAATATTTTGTACTTTTCTTGTGAGGTCTAAATTAAACCCGAAAATAGCCACGTGGCAAGTCAGATTTTAATGATATAAATATATCAATGCAGAAAGACAATTTAAAAACAGAATTTACATTAAAATGTCCGATATCTTTATTCATAATTTTGATCTTTCAGAATCTATTAATTTTGGATCAAAAGATTCATGTGGGAGAAGAGTTCTTTAATAATTCACTTATTCAGGGGTAGCCGCAAAGTTTTTTAAAATTTTAGGAACTTTTTTCAAAAGAATTTTAGGGGTAATATATGATTTTGCTAGGATAAAAACAGATCACACGGTAGTTTATTACATAACAGAAGATTATTACAATTCNTAATGATATAAATATATCAATGCAGAAAGACAATTTAAAAACTGAATTTACATTAAAATGTCCAATATCTTTATTCATAATTTAGATCTTTCAGAATCTATTAATTTTTGATCGAAAGATTCATGTGGGAGAAGAGTTCTTTAATAATTCACTTATTTCAAAGTTGCTATGTATATGTGACCAGCAAAGTAAGAAATGCCGGCATTATATATAATGCCTGACGTTTTTAGGCAAAGTATGAAATATAAGTATTATATACTTTGCCTAGGCATTATATATAATGCCGGATGCTATTTAGGCAAAGTATGAAATAAACGTCCTGATGATGTTATTATGTAAATGATGTGCATGTTACTGTGAATGACCGAAATCGGTGGTTGTTGACAATCAAATAGCCGCTTTGGTGAATGTCCGAAATATTTATTACATCCGATTTGATATTAATTTATTCGTGGATATAATTATATTTATTCGATATTTTAATACTTACTGACTATAGATTAGAAGAAACATCAGTGTTTGTTAAATTAACTTCCGAAAATTTTATTTTCAATGATTTAATAAAAAATCCAAGCAAAAAGTGATTATTAAATAAAAAGGACCTATCGATATCGGTCACCGACTCGCTAGGTATGAGGAAAAGTATACAAGTCTAATGGCTACTTACATTTTAAACTTTTTATTTCAAAATTGTAATAAGTAACATTTTACAACATTTGGTAGTTATTATTTTTTCTTTTTAAAAATAAGTATTTTAATAACGTAAGTAATCATTGTTCACAAATAGAATTGAAACTTGGTTAAAATTTGAAATATGATCAGTAACATATTGCTGTACTTAATATAATATTATGTGACAAAGGAGAGGTGTCATAAATATTGAGAAAAAAAGTGACAATATTTAATTTATACTCAGTCCCTTCTAAAGGTAATAGCTAAAGGCTAAATGAAGTGCAGATTAAGTGTATGTTTGGATTATTTTATTATTAAATACACAATATTCTGGTGTAAATTTAGGAATAATTCTAAAAAAGTATGAAATGTAGAGTATAAATTTTGTTTATGTAGTTTAACTCTTTTTTCGTACTTGGAAAAAAAAAACATTTTTTTGTAAATTATTTTATAGTAAACAATACTTAGTTATTAAAGGTTTTAACAAAGAAATACTAACGAAACATCAGCAAACAAATAAACAAAAAGTTAAATAAACAATGATATTTTATTAGAAAAAAAAGGCATATGTATACAAATATGAATATTTAATCCTTCCTAAGAGAGAATGACATTTCTTTCAAACCATCTGCAGAGAGAATGTACATCAAAACACTATCACCGCAATATATATTTCTTTCAGCAGCTGAAGTAAACACATCCTTTATTATAGTAACTGAATCATCTATGTTAATTTTAGGCTCTTTCTTTGGGACAACATCACCAATATTTTTTCCATCAATCTAGAAATGAGGTATTTATTTTAATTTCAGAGGGAAAGTAATTATTAACAAAATGTAAGTCCACATTTCCAATACTTAGGAAGAAATTAAAAGCATTGTTAGTTTCCATGCAACAATAGTTACAAAAATTATTTAAGAAATAAGTTCACTAGTGTAAATATGTGCTTGTTAATTAAAAAAGAAAAAAAAATGGTTCTGAATAGTAAACAAATTTTATTTCAGTTGTTTGAAAAGAAAGACGAAATGGTTTGCAGGTGCTAGATGAAAGAACTTTCTAGACAAAGTCTATAGAATTAAATACTTCACTCTAATGCAGTGTTGGTACGCGTACCCCAAGGGGTACAGGAACAGTTTAGCGGGGGTACGCGTTCTTATGCGAAATATCTTGCAACAAACAAAAATTTCAAAGCATTTTATTTAAAAACAAAGCTAGCCATAAAAATTTATGATTATGTATTTTTCTATTGACTATTTTTTTACAGAGTTAACAGCTAATAATCAGTGGTGTCAACAGCCAGTGCTGATTTTGAACTTTAGTGCAATTTTTTTATAGTAAAAAATACATTTATTTTTTCATTAGTGGTACACAGCTTTACGAAAAATTTAGAAAGGGTACACAAAAGACGTAAGTTTGGGAAACACTGCTCTAATGTTATGAAGACTTATTGTTCTTCAAAACAAATGTTTACCTCATAAAATTTTTAAAAATTATAACCCCAGTATTCTTCCTAGGTGTTTTTATGAAAGTGGCCAACTTTGCCTCCGTTTTGAAGACAGCACCCATTTCGCCATATTTTAAAAAATGTAGCTCTATTTGCTAACCAACCTTGAGATTATTTAAAGGATTGTGCTACATTAATGTTTTTTTCCCCTCTTTAATTTAACCAAAAAACTGTAAACAATTTCTCTTTAACACCTTTTTCAACATAACTATTTTAAGTCATTTATTTTTTTTAGTAAGAGCAATAACATTTTTTATTATTATTTAATCCCCAAGCCATGCCCTGCTAAGTTAGGTTACCAATAACAAACTTATATAAAACTTCAAAGCAAATGATGCAATAATATCAAATAGTGTTTTATGCATATTTCCACCCCCCCCCCAAAGTGATTTTTAAATTTTAGTTCAATATGAAGATTTTTATAAACTCAAAGGGTTCTTTTATTTTTATGATTGATTAACCAATACATACTATTAAAAGATTAATAACTTTTATTATAGTGAAATTTAATGTAATATTCCATCTAACACTGCTACCTAAGAAATTTTTAAATGCATAAAAAATAACAAGAAAGTTTTTATGGATATCCAACAAAGTAAAATATTACCAGTCTATTAAATAGCTTTGTGGAAGCAAGAGATTGTTAAAGAAAGAGTACTTTGAACAATTCAAATTTTAGCATATTATAACTAAATTACAAGCAATTAAATAATTGTTATAGTTATAATATAGTAACAATGGAATAATTGTAGATGTTGGAAAAAATTTACTGTAAACCTCACTGGCTACTCATTGTTACGATGACTTTCAGGTTTACCTGACTCAGAAGTCTTTGAAAAATATACTTTTCCTGAATAAACTTTTTTTTTATTGAATTTTATATGAAGGTTGGCATGATTAAATTGATTTAAATCACTTGATTTTTTTATTTCTAAAAATCGCTAATTTAAAAAATATAATTAATAAATATAATCTTTAATGTTATTTTTCTAAGTCAGATTTTATTGATAATGAAGGCTTTGTACAAAGAAATAATGAAAATTATTGTAATTCAAAACTGACTTTAAAAAAAAAAAAAAGATCTAACAGTAGCATGAAACTTTTAAACTATACAGTTTTATATTTCTATTTATTATGTTATTTGAAGTTTATTTAAAACAGGTACTGACTACTAAAGCTCATTAAATACATAGTAATTATAATACAACAATGAAGAAAAAAAAAAAGACTTGTTCTGCCCAGAGTAATTTAGAATAATTTTTTTTCAATATCGTTTTCTGATCTAAACTAATTTACTCTTTATTGGATATTAATCGATAAATTGACTCCCTTTCTTTAAAATTCAGCAGAATATTAAACTTGAACAATTATAATTTTATTTATTTTGTGAGAATTTGTAATTAAATAAAAATTTTAAACATTTTAGTTAGAAAGATTTTAGCTACAATATTGTTTTTAAAGAATATCAAATAACTAACTGAAGAAATGAAAGTCTGAGTCAACCTTTGCCTGGCCCGAGGATAGAACCCAGGACCTGTGGCATGCAAGCATATCAAAATGTACCGACCTGATTATCCAACAATGGCTGAAGTAGATGAGCGGCTGAACCAAATGCTATGTTACTTGTTTCAGATTTGTGGCCAACAGAATCATAAGAGTAAACACGACCTTTACCTGCAATTAAAAACAAATTTTAAACTCAAATTAATTTAAATAATAAACCTAATTATATTATTTAAAGGTATAAATAGCAAATAATAAAAAATCCAAGTACAATTATTTACATAAAAATATAATTTCACAGATATTTGATTTTAAAGCAATAAGTTTGTTCAAACATGGCCAGTTGGTACTCCACTCGCTAAAATAAAACCAAATACACTGAAAATATACACTCAAATTTTTTTAAAGGAATAGTTAAAAATAAATTATGCTAAAAAAATTAATAATCATAATGTGATTAGTCAATAATTTTTAATTAAATACAATCATAAACAAATGTTAAAATTAAATAAATGTTAAGCTGTTCATCAAAGAAAATTTCAGAAACTTATTTTATAGAAACCTCACAAAAAACATCTAATATGCAACATGTAATTTAAAATAAAATGAGATTTTTTAAATAATCAAATACAGCTGAATATTACAAAGAATACAGCTAGCTAGCTAGAATATTCAGCTGATTGTAGTCAAATGCATTCCTAGACTTCATACAAAAACAAGAATACTATATTAAATTCAAATCACACATTTTAGACAATAAAACAAAAGAGTAAAAAAGTAATTACCTTCATTATCTAAACCAGCTACCACAGAATGTACATAATAAGGAAAGAATCTTTTATAATATAACAAAGATGAGAGCAACTGAGCAAGCGCAGGAGTACTTATTTGTTTGTTGTGCTCGTGCATATACATCTAAAAAATTAAATATAATAATCAATATTCAGCACAAAAATTCTTTATATTTTTTTTCATTTCTAACTAATTTTGAGGATTTTTAAAAGAAATAATCAAAAGTTTTCTACACAAAGATTTGATCCTTAAAATAAAATAAGAGCGCTACATCTTAGCACAGTTTTGATGCATGAACCATAATTAACACTGAATTAAAATTTTGGATCTCGAAAATAGTTTGTAGCAAAGTAAAAATACAAAGGAGGCACTTTTGACAGTCTATTTTTCCGCTCAAGCAAAATATTAATTAAATGATTTGAATTCCACAAATATATTCACAATACTTTTGTAATAATACTTTTCACAATACTTTTCTTCCATAGAATCAGAAATAATTTTAGTTGAAAAAGACCAGTACCTATTTATTTTTTTAACATTTAAATGAAATCGTGATTCTTTTAAGGGCATTTTACTATCGGTCTGATTCTCGCAGTGTCATTTGTAAATAACATACACAAAATTCACACAAAAATAGTATACCTTCATCCTAGCTTCAACAAGCCTAGAAAGAGTGAGAGCATCACACCAGCATCCAGTTAAACCCATAATGGTTTTATTTGACCTGAAATAAATTTTTTTTTTTTTAATACTTTCAATAAAGACCATGAATTTAACAAGTCTTTCAAGTTTAACCAATTTATTCAAATAAGAAAACAGGAATATTATAATTCACAAAGGATGTAACAACGCGTTTTATATCAGCTTAGTTGCCAACATCACAAAATCACAATTAGGAGGTTCTTTGGGAGAAACTCTAAACACAAATTTTTTTTATCAAACAATGATTTTTTAAAAATTAGAGATTTTTCAAAATAAGAAATGAAAATACCTAAAAATATATTTTATACCTTATTTAAAAGAATAAAAACAGACAAAAAACTGAAAATATGTTTACGAATTAAAAAAGATAATATTAAAAATTTAATATATTTATCTTATTAATTTAATATATTTATTATATTATATTTAAATCTTCACTTGAATAAACAACTCAAAAAATTATAGCTAATAAGAATTTATTTTTACACAATGAAAATGCAATAACGATTTAACAAAATAAAAATAAATTAATCTTTTAAAGATAAATATGAAGCAAATTTATTTTTTGACGAAAAACTCTACTGAAATTTTCAAAGCATTTTCTACTATTGGCACATATTAGCAACATAAGATTTTTTAAATTCTGATAAGATAGAGAAGATCGATAATTAGCTCAATTTTTCTTCACTTGACTTGAGATTTGTTCCCATTTAGTATTTAATGTTGTATTACTAGCAAGAAAAACATAACACAGCCAATTTACTAAATTTCTTTTTCTCTAAAATATTTTTTATTTGACCGACTGAAGACCACTGTTCTACTTTCATCAATAATCTTTGACAATAAGTTCTCCATCTGTAACTCACAGAATTAGGAGAGAATAAAATCAATGGTCTCTTGTTTTGATTGAATGAATGTTCTCTTTGATCATAACAACATGGAGATTCTTTAATTTACTAAAATTATCAATAAGATTCTTTAATTTACTAAAATTATCATTAGATGTAGCTATGATGGGATTAACCAAAACCAAAACTTTGAATGAAGAACAAAATCACTTCTCCCATCATGGGATATATTGATATCTGTACCACAATCAGTGCATAAAGGAAAAGTGCCTTTAATAGACATAATATAAGAAAATTCTTTAGTGTAAGAATCTTTAAATTGTGAGAGGTATTTTTAGGCTTATACATTTTTTTAAGTAGCGAGAAGTGCCAACACACACACACAACATTCATTTAACGAAAAACAAAAAATGATCCATGATGAATAAAAATGTCACAGATAATGCTTTAAACCTATGCTCTTAATGTTTCACTGAAAGGAATCAATTCAACACTAACTTAGAATTTTCCCCCAAACCAGGAATTCATGACGTCCTACAATTTCCTATCCTTGGATAAAATTTGTTCCTGCCCTTCTCATTTCGAACTAAGTTGAAGCCAGACCAATTTAAATCCACATTTTTTATCCCCCTCTTCGACAAAAAGCTTCTGAAACAAGATCTTGTATAAACATTTTAGCGAGCACACACAGTTTGCAATGATTTTCACACCTCACTTTAATTGCCTTAATTTTTTGTAGGGATTTTTCTCTCAGAAATCTCTCATTTCGAAAAATCCTTTCAGGGACTTTTATAAATTAACAATATTTAATAATTTTTTTTATACAAAATCATATGAAGTAAAACATATTTTAGTAATCTGATTTTAGTAAAATGACTAAATTTATTATCTTTTTTCATTTATTTTAAAAGCAAAAAGTATAATAAAAGTTTATAATTTTTTGTACATAATATAATATATATATATGGTTTGTAATTTTTTGTATTGTAAGACATATAAAGAATTCATACACTGTAAAAAATTCTAATAAACATAATATATGCTGTAAATATATACTTTCCTTTCATGGGTGTATGCAAAGCATATAGAAATTCTATTAATTAGTTTTAAAGCAACTAATGTGTTTGTTTATAATTTAAACTTAAACGCATAACATATTATGCTTTGCATTTTACAAAAAATCATTTCAGTTAATTTATCATTATGCATTTCACTATACATTTATAAAAGAAATATGACCGAAACAGTTGCTTTTATAACAATTATTCATTTATTTTTTATTAATTCCTTTGGTAATAATCGAGAAATCAAGCAAGATTTTTTCAGAATGTACTATATCTTATGTTTATATTTAGTATACATAAGAATGCATGTATAATATGTTTGTAAAAATTTACTTTGGGAAAAATTGAATCTCTTCGTGAAAAAAATCAATAAAACCTAGTTATCCCTAGGCAAAATTAGTTTTTTTCTTCTTTTTCATAAGAAAATCAGAGATAAGAAAAAACCCTTGGTTTTTTCATAAAAACCTGGGCTTTTACAAACCCTGAAATGAACAAAACTATTAGCAGGGATGTTCAATTGTTACTAAGCTTTCATAAACTCAACTTATTTCTCTGCACTAACAAAGATAATTTTTTATTATAGTACAAAATGGATAAATTTACTTGCATTAAAAATTGTTTAATGATTTAGGAAGGATGAAAATCAAAATGTAGCAATTTATTTTCGTCCAGTAACAAGGATAAATGTTAATGAAAAAACATATCCTAAGAATAATGTTTTCTAAACAATAAAATTTTAGCATATTTAATTGAAGGTGAGATAATAATCTGACTCTTACAAGTTACTTTTTTTGTCATAAGTAACAGAGATAATAAGTTTTTCAAAACAATAAAATAGGCTTAACCATATTTGATTCTAAGAAAGATAATCAGAATTAACAAAAACAATGAAAAAATAATATACCATTCAGAACATGGGATAGCCATTAAAAATAAAAATTCATTCATACATTAAAATCAACATGTACCCACACAAACTGACAAACTTTTAAAAAAAGCCAAAAGATTAATTTTGAAAATAAATTAAAAAACTTACAACTTGAAAAGTTTTGGACAGTCCCGAGATAAAATACTGTAGCCAGTTGAGAGCCTTGTATCAGCACCAATTACCACAAAATCATCACCTCTTATTGCAACAATGCTCCTAGAGAAATTAAAAATATTTTCGTCATTAAATTAAAGTATTGAATGATGCATAATTCTGCACTGGTGATGGCATTCAACTCTCTGCATAAGTATGCACTGGTTCTTACAAAAGAAATTAAAATGTATTAAAAATAAATGATTATTAAAATCTAGTTTGAACCCTAAAAGAAAGAAATATTGTTTTATATTTCCATATGAGTTTTTTCTTCCCTAAAGCATAGAAAAAGCTCTTTTTATCTCAGCAATTTAGCAAGGTAATGTGCAAACTATAAATATTTTCACAGTAATTTTTTTCATAGAAATGAAAATCTACTAATATGCAAAATATTGGTGTAATCAGGTACAGCAATATTGTGGGAATGATCTGAAACATTTATTTGTCCGGTTTTTAATATGTACAGAGCATAAAAAAATTAAATTAAATTTTTAAAAAAAAAGACCATCGTAAATAACTTTTGATCTAATGATTGGATCTTCATGTTCTAAGTTTCAATCTTAATGACTCAAGTGGAATTAGGCACAAAAACTATACAGAATAAATACTTTTTTTTGTTGTCAGATTCAGATTTTCAACCTCCGAAATATAGAAGGTAGCCGGCATCTGCGAAATATGACACTAATTTTATCAGTAGATAAAGTTAGGACTCCTTAATTTTGGCGTTTTTCACCATATCTTGCAAATTTTTAAGATAATAAAAAATTTTTAACACAATTATAAAATTTGTTTATCCAATAATAATTCCATGCAAAACAAAACTTTCAGTAAATATTTATTAGTTTTTATTATTTTTTTCAATAATAGTCAAAAAAAAAATTTGAATTATAAGATATAAAATTTTTTACATCATATTAAACAATGTAGTTTTATATAGTAAAATACAAAATTTGTCAAACAGTTTCTGATAAATTGAATCTTAACTTTTTCAAAATTCCATTGATTTCACTCCAATTTTATAATTTGCCATTTACATTTAAGGCTCCAAAATATGGACCGGTCTCCTGACCAAGCCCAAATTGCCAAGCCAAATTCCCAAATTGCGGCTACTCCTATATTTAGGTTGTTAGAGAGCCGAATCTGTCTAAAAAAAGGTATGCCTATTCAGAGCAAGTACACCTTTATGCCTGATTTCGTAACTTAAAATATCGTCTGCACTAATTAATTAACATATTTGAGATCATCCTTTTGAACCTTTAAAAACTGAGTCCTTGAAAGTGAAGATTCAATCATAAGATTAAATGTCATTCAGCGTAATCTGTATTTTATTTTCCACACTTTATTTACAATTTTTTCCCTTTGTACAAAATTATAAGTAGATAAAGAGTTCGGCAACATGGATCTGTGGTACACTCTTCGAATTTCTAAATTTTAAGTGAAAAGTAGTGACTATTATAAAAGCTCATGACAATTATAAGTGTTGTTGTTGCACGCCCCCATTGGCCAGCAGTGCTAGACCAGGTCCATGACGTTACACCCTCAAAAAATCCAACACCGTCGATGGATCATCTGCTAAATCCTGCTTGGTGAGCTCCAGGCACACAAGGATGTAGTGAGGCGAAGCCTGCTCTGAAGAATAGTACTATTATAACTAGTGACTATTATAAAAGCAAACATTTTTAAGCTTGTAAACTCTCAAAGCAATCCAGTTGCTGAGAAGATTTCCGTATCGTGATCTGCAGCAGAATAGTCGCCAAGTTTTAGCAACCTCAACTGAGCAGACAAAAAACCACAGAAAGGAACAAACTTGAAGCCTTTAACTCCAAGCCATCTCCAGGCTGACATGTTTCTCTATTTCCAAGAGCTTAGGAATATATTCACTACATCAATACCCATCAGAATTTTAATTCCCTGATGCATGTCATATAAATGAATCATTATCGAAATGAAAATGTAATTGCAAAAAATACAATCGGTGTAACGCTACAAAATAGTCTCCATTCCAAATAAAAAAATATCATTAAAACATTTAAACTCTGAACAATTTGATTATATAAAAAAGGAGAGAGAATATCTTCACTTCAAAAATTGAAGAGTAATTTTTCAATCAAATGCAAAGAGTAGTTGATTTTTCATAGAACTGTTATACAGACGTTTCAAAATCGCAGAATAAGTTTTTAGAAACAGATACGAAGCACTGTGTTTTTCGGATAACTCGCGACTGACTGTTACATTGTCGGATGTTTAATTTTACTCACCCTTCATTATTCTCATAAGGATTGAAGCTCAATTGCTTCGGCTTGCCATAACCTTCAATATTTTGAGTAGCAAAAAGATCCATTTTAAATTATATTCTCTTCCAAAGTAAAAGTTCAATCAAGATTGTATTCTTGTTTACGAAAAATGCTTGTCATTCGACCGATTCCGAAATAAAGAAAACAGTTAGCAGTTAAAAAAGCGTCGACAACCGGTGAAAAATTAATAATTTTGCACGCGATTAATAATTATAGTTTATTGATTTATCGCTTGATATAAATATTTTCAATCATTAATTATTAGTAATTAACGCGGATAAAGTTTAAATAGCGCTTCATTGCTAAGTTAACGCTGACCGTAATTGAGTAAGAACTGCAAGTAACTGAAACTGTAACCAATAACTCTCATTTTGTTTATTTTGATTCTGACTGCAGAAATGAGCTTACTTTAATCTCTCGACTAACATTCAAATCAGTATCTTAATGTAAATAATTGTTTTGTTAAATAATAAATTATTCTTTGTATATATATATAATTAACATTTACTAGTGAAATTTAAGAATCTATTTATTTTGTGTTCAATTAATGTCAATTTATAATAAGTTTTGAGATGCGCTCAATTCCATGTATACGAAGTACCTTTTTGAGGATTTCTTATTTTTGTACGCCGAAATATAACTGTACCCTTTCATCTTTTCGATGCAATGGAACTTTAACATCCTTTAATACCATTAAAGTGAAAATCTGTACTGATGAAACTTCAAAAGCTTGCTACATTAAAAATAATCATATAATTAACTCCTTACGAGCTTACTCGAAAAAGAAGAAATCTAAAAAAGCGGCTCTAGAGGTGTGAACTACCTTACACTTTTATCTCCTATTTTATGCTCTTAATTCGACATGTATCGTAAATAATTTAATGATGAGTTCATGCATCATCTGAAAATGTATAGTACTTTAAATATTAGGAAATTTATACATCTTCTTGCGATATACTTTGTCTCTATACTGTGAATAAAATAAAATTTCCTGTCACGATGTATGTACCATTTCTACGGATAGAAGGGATATTTCAGTATTCTGATCTGTTGAGCCAACTACAATCGCCAAGGTGCTAAATAGATTCTAAACTTGCAATTAAAAAAAAAAATTTAGGTGTTTGCCTGGGAGTGCCTACGAGTTATACCTTTCGACATGGTCACTTTCTGTGACGTTTTTTTTTTTATTTTTAAATTTATTTTTTATTGTTTCTCGTGAGTCATTGAACAGAAGTTGCCAAGACTTGGCAATTATTCTGCCCCAGATCACGATACGGAAATCTTCCCATATGAAAAAAATTTAGTCAAGTCCTAAAGATAAGTTGCTAAAAGATTTCATTCACCTGTACATTTTCACAGTTAAATGAGTGTTTCTTCAGATCTGGAACTATTCATTCACATTAAATTCAAACACTGGTATTTATATGTAAGGTCTGCTCAAACACTGGTATATATGTGTATACCCATAAGCAGAATATTTTCAAATGTTCTGCAACAGGACTTACTTATTTATACAATTGTTCTGCAAACATTTCACAGTGAAATAAAATCAAGTTTACTTTAAAATAAATTTTCATTTATTAAAAAACAGGATCATACACAGATACACTACATTAATTTTTAAGCCAAGGCAAATGTTCTTGATTTGTTACTTTTTCAAGCACTTTTGAAGTACAAAATTTTGTTGATGATGAATTTATATAATGCCTATGATCAGGGGTCTGTCCAGGCCGAATTTACTACCGTTTAGCGGTACCTTCACAAATTCAACTTTAGGAAAAACGGTAGTTTCACAAAATACTTTTTCTTAAAATTTCATTTTTGTATCCCTTAACAAACGATAAATCCATATTTTTGTGTTGATTTTTTAATATAATTTTTAATTTTTCACAAATCATGTCTAAATTTTCACAAAATAGGTACCTGTCAGAAAAACCTAGATAGACCCCTGATGATATGAATGTCCGAACATTAAAATAAGCGCTGCCTTAAAAATCTTTTGAATTGACAAGTGCGCAGATGGTACACCATTTGCAATCACAAACATCCGCTGATCTGTTGTTCCAACTGCTATTAAACCTTCAGATCATTATGGTCTATAGAAGAATGTATGAGATTAGGGTTGGGGATTGTTATGCAAGACTACTAGAGGCGGGGGAGGAGTTCACTGGAAAATCCATGTCACTTATTCAAGATACAAATTGTTCTGCAGGACTTCGTTTGTTCTGCGACATACGTAACAGTTTTAGGCACTTTCTGCTTCTGGGTGTGTATGTACATTAAAACTTTGAATCTGTTCCTCCCCAATGAAATTTATTAATAGATATATAAGGGGTGGAAATTTTTTTAAAGTGGTAGCAAAAATGAGATTTATCTAGATGTTTTACGCTGTCAATAAATATTTAATTCTAAAGAAATATATATATGGGTTCAAAAAATAACTTGGAAATATTTTCGTCATTCACAAATGAGAGATAAATTTCAGTGTTTTTCTGTAGTCTTGAAAAATCTTAGCTACCACTCATTTATTTTATTCAGGTCGTGGGAACCCAGAAAAAAATTTACTTTGCTTTTAGAAAAAAATTCTCAGCTATTTGGAATTATTTTTTGGAGGTCTTGGCAACTTTTACTGATATCACTTATAAGTCCATTTTTTTATTATTATTTCATATTTTATGTTAATTTATGATTTTTCAATGTACATTTACTCTACAAATTTATTACTCATTTGCTTAATTAATCAAAAATTTGCCCCATCCATACTTTCCTTTATGTCTGATTTTATTATAATTCTTTGAATCAAATTCAACCTGGAAAGTAAAGTTTGAATAACTTGAAAATACTAATATATGCTCATAGGAAGAAGAAAGTGATAACGATGAAGATGAGTCATTTGAGACTATGGAAGATGATGTTATTGAGGACAACTATAACATCACAAGTAGAACGATTCCATCCATGCGCATTGATACAGTGATTAAAGCTGCATTGGGTGTGACAAAAAAGTAAGTCTTTTAAATATTTTGATTTAAATAATGTGAAACCTTTTGTGATATTAAGATATTATATGAAATCTGTATAATTCTGTTCAAATTATTTTGTTTATTTATTAAGTTTTTAGTGTAGCAATTTGTAAATTTTTTAAGTTTATGTTTATTCATCTAAAAAACCAATAGACAAACTCTTTCAAAATTTGATTTAAAAAAAACAATGGATCCCCAACTAAAGTAATTAAATTCTATATAAAATCATTGAATTAATTGTATGTTATTTTAAATAATTTTTCTAAGAACTTCTTTGTTAATTTACATAATTTTTACCACATGCAAATCTGTGCAAAACAGGCAATTCATGTTTCTTTCTCTCTATCTCTCTCCTTTTTTTCCCCCTTAAGTAAAAGTTAATTTTCTAAAATCATTAAAATTGCATAATTAAATATTAACCTTATTAATTATAAACTTCTTTAAATTATCCAGTATAAATTAGAGAGCACTAACCTTCGTGACCATCCTATAGAGAAAAAAAAATTGGAGGTAATTGTGAAACTGTCATTTCGTAACCCGAATGTTTTTTTGTTTTTTTTTTTTGCAAATCCCTCTTTTGCTCCATAGAGTGGATTTTCTCGATGAACATAGTCTGCATTATGACTCATTATTAAAGCAATATTGATTAATTAGCTAGAAAAGTTTCCCACGGTCATTAACACCATTTTGAGCTAATTCTTTTATTGTATAAATGATTTGTTTGTGGCAAAGCTTTTTGAGTTACACAAGAGATGTTTCTGTAAAATGTTTGAAAAGTTATCTACCAGAATTTTTTTTTTTTTTAAAAGAATGCAAAATTTATTTATTTATTTTAAGTATTCATTTAAGCTTAGGTTTATAAATCTTGTTTGCCATAGGCACTTAGAGATCGTAACTGACACCCAATACTATAGTAAAATCTAGCATAACAGCAAAAAGCCAATACACTAAATACTATTACATAACATAACGCTTAAAAATTAGCCATGGCCCCTAAAATTTTGCATTTTTGTAGATCCCTTTTATTTAACAAAAGTATAGTTAATTTTAACATTACCCAAGCACTTTTGTGGACAACATTTAGGTAATAATATAATAATGCAGGAAATAATAAAATGCCCACTTTAAAATACTTCAATAATTATTTTATTTTAATGTATAATAATGGAGAGTTGTTTGAAAATGGAGTGATAATAATATTCTAATAATGGAGTTGCTTGAAAAGTTCATTATTCAATAATAAAATTTAATTCTTTCCAAACAAAAAACTAAAACTTTTAATGTGGTTGTAATAAATAAATAACAATTACTTTTTAACGTAATTCTCAACTCAACTCATTAATTTGTATTATTTTTGTTTTCTGTAGTTGTTAAAAAACAAACAAAGATAGAATTTTTTAGAATGTATTGACAGAATAACAGTGTTCTTTAGATAATATTTTATCGCAAGTATCAAAATTTTTTTAAAAAAATGGTAAAATGGCAAACAAAACTTTTTTTAAAAAAACGTTAATTTTTTTTATTATTTTTATTCTTAAAATTAAATATATTTCTATTAAAAATATATCTTTTAAAAGAATATAAAATAAAATATTCCTCCATACATTACCATCATAATATATTTGACAGTCAAAAAATTTTGCTTAGATATATTTAATTTAGTTTCTGTAATCACTTGTTTTTATTACAGTATTAGCCGAGTATTAATGTAAAATCTAAGAACAATAGTATTTAAAACTCAGTAATAAAGTTGTTTTGAAAAAATAATGTAATTTTACAAGAAATTAAGATTTTATTGTAAAATTTTGCACATAAGCTTCAATAAATGATAACAATATTTCATAAACATTTCAAAATGATCAAATAAAAATTGTGTTTTTTTAATTTTGAATTACTATTCTCTAGTTTCCTTACAATTTTTATCATTCATTTAATCATTTCACTTGTAAAGTGTGGGAAACTTTAGCTTCATACTTGCATGGATATGAAGCTTTACACTATCAGAAGCCAAAACAGATCATTGACTGCATTGATAATTGGAGGAAAAAATTTCAAAATTAGTCAAATTTAACTGTCGATATCAGAAATCAAAATCTTCAAGCACTTTCATATACTTATTATTTCAACTCTTTTCAATTAATGCTCAAAAAATGGGGGAAATTCCAAAATTTTCGATGTAATTTAATGTCGAATGCTTAAATTTGTGTTCCATTGAGATAACCTTGTGGTGTCAGGTTTCTGTGCAAAAACTTTCGAGTTAAAAGGAGATCGTGGTTACAAAATGATCTCTTAGGATTTGTCTTCCTTTTTCTTTGTTTTATGGACCCTCTTGGCTCACAACCGCTTTTTACAGAAATGTTAAATGTCTTAACCTAAAATGCCATTGCATATGATTTAGTCGGAATTTGCAGCAATGTATCTGCATTCATCTTTTGTACTGTTAAAGTCAAAATTTTGTCCAGCCTAAATACAATTCAATTAAGAATTGTTAAAAATTGTCAAAATATTTCTTCCTTTTGGAATTGTGTATGTGTTGAATAATTTTTCTTTCTATTTAAGGAAAGTTGAAAAGGAGTTTTATGCTAACAACTTGAGATTGAATGGAGCGTTAGTTTCGAAAAAATCTATAAATGTGAGTATTTAATAAAATCGCTGGTAAAATAAAATGTTCAATACTTTGTTAAATTTTAGAATAAATTTCTATATTTTTGCAATACAATTAAGCTTTAATTTTTTTCTGTGCATCTTAAATTTATTGGTTTCATAGTTTTTCAGAACCACTTGATAATTATTAGTAAAATTGCCTAACTTTGATTAAGTATTGTAGCAACATATATCCTCTTTTTGTCTTAAATTTCATCCAGAAAAAGGGGTAAATTGCAAAATCTCATTGTAATATTGAAATTAGAAAGTTTTTGATATGCAGTGTCCAATTAGGCACAGGGTTTCTCCTTTACCTGAGCACTCCCTATCCCCCCCCCCCAAAATGACCTTACTACTTTACTGAAATGTATGTTTTAACAAATTTATTAAATAAATTAAAATTGGCAAAAAATACTATGAATTTAGACAAATTAAATGAATTCGTACAGGAGTCTAACTGTCAGAACTGGGTTGACTTGGGGACATGAAAATTTNAGGTATTATGCACTATGTGCAGTCCATGGAAAATACAGAAAGCATTTTAAAAGATACTTATTTCGTTAGATTAAACAAAAAACTGTTATTAAGTAAATGTAGCATTCTTGTCCATGTCTCAAATTTAAAAAAAAATATTATTTTTTTAAAATAAAACTTAGGTGATCATTATTTACCCCAGAAACAGAGTGATCGTGAATTACCCCGGGTCACCCTATTAGTTTCATAGTTTTTCAGAACCACTTGATAATTATTAGCAAAATTGCCTAACTTTGATTAAGTATTGTGGCAACATATATCCTCTTTTTGTCTAAAATGTCATCCAGAGAAAAGGGTTAATTGCAAAATCTCATTGTAATATTGAAATTAGAAAGTTTTTGATATGCAGTGTCCAATTAGGCACGGGGTTTCTCCTTTACCCCAGCACTCCCTATCCCCCCCCCAAAATGACCTTTCTACTTTACTGAAATGTATGTTTTAACAAATTTATTAAATAAATTAAAATTGGCAAAAAATACTATGAATTTAGACAAATTAAATGAATTCGTACAGGAGTCTAACTGTCAGAACTGGGTTGACATAAAAATTTTAAATAGTAATGAATGGGTCTGATTTCTTTTATAATGAAGAACTGGATAAAAAAAATTTCAATAAAATTATAATTAAACAGTCACGTTAAAAATTACTCATTTTATGAAATAATTGTATTTTAGAAAAATACAAAATATTTATTGACCAGTTAGTGTTATTGGTAGAACTTTTCAATATTTATCATTAATGAGGGAATAATTATTTATAATAATTATTCCCTCATTTCTTTTAAACATTTTTCATTCAATTATGGAATGTTAATTCGACTATTCATTCCTTAAAACTAGCAGAAATATTAAAATCAATCTACAAATCGCATAGATAACATGCCACCGCTATCGTATATCGGAAATTAATTTCTCGATTTGGTGTTACAGTGTTCTTATTATTGTTAGGTATATGGTAAAATAAGTTTACATTTTCATTGAAGGAAATCCTATATTTTAATTGATAAATAAAATGTCTTAAATACATTCTTTTATTAAGGTAATAAAGTGAGTTAAAATATTAAACATGCATGAGATTCTTCCGGCTTTCTAAACTTTAGATGAAATAAAATGTCTAAATTTTATTATTATTTAATGCTCATTTATAATGATTCCTATATAAGACTTAATATTTTGTTCGGCTGTTAATGTACATATATTGTTTGAAAAATACCCTTTTAAGAAGTATAAGTAATTTATGTGTCATCTTTTTGTGTGTAATAGTTTCACATGCTTTTCTATTTTATTTTTTCATAATTTCCTTTGATAAGTATTAGCAGATTTTTTGTTCTGTGATAGCCTTTTTTATGGTGGTTAGACGATGATCTTAGAGTGTTCAAATCCTTTTTGGCAGCCAGCCAACTTCTCTCTCACACACACTCTCCTCCACAGTTCTTTTCCCACTTTTATACTTGATTGAAATGAAGAAAAACCTGTCTGTGTTGGGTTTCTTCAAACCCTGATATATTAATCAGTGCCAAATAAAACTAATTGTAACTAAATTCTTTCAGATAGGTGAAGGAGATGAAGTGGATACTGTAAAAGGTCTCAGTCCAGACAATGATCGTTTCTTATTGGTTGATAGAGTGACTGTCAAGTCTGTTGGGAAAGTAACTGGTACTGGCAACTATCCTGTTAAATTTCAAGTCTTCAAAGGTTTGACCATAGAGAATTACAATGATCCTTGGATAAAATCATCACCTAATGATCCTGATTGAAAATAAATATTAATTAATAATTATTTTTTTAAGGGTGTTTGTTAAAAATCCAGTATATTTGTTATGTATGAAGAAAGAAGTAATAAAATATTTAGTGTTTTTAATTGTTCTAGCTGAGTAAATATTTCTTTTAATACTGCTATTTAAATTTTATGTTAAGTTAATGTAAACTTATATTGTATGTCAAATCATTCACAATAGGCTATTTCATAAATACGGAAAATATTTGTGTACAAATTTCAAGTTATTTGAATCAGCAAATTCAATAATATTTGTTGACTGTTAACATCATTTTTGAATTTCAAAATTTTAGTTTGAGGAGGCTCGTATTATATATTTTTGTTTGGTTATCCAGGTATAAAAAAAAATGAAAGGAATCTATTTTGTTTCCAAGCTGCTTAAGTAATTCTCCAGATTTTGCAGTTGTATTCAAAATTACCCTTTTAGTAAATCACTATTTAATATTTTGAATTATCTTTTGTTTCATCTTAAATATGTTTGATAGAACCTTCTTACCCAAATTAATTTTTTTTAGATTTTAAGTATTTTTATTTATTTATTTTTTTTTTTACTTAGTTATACGTTAATACAGATATTCTATTAACTTCTAAAAAAATTTAAAAATAATTCTGGAAAGAAAATTAAATTTTGCAGTAAAATTTAATTAGAAAGTTTCATTAAATACTTTTAATGAATCATGTAAGACAAAAAAAAAGTTTTAACAGTTTAATGAATAAAGACATTGTTTGTTTTAGATATATTTTAATAAGTTATGTACCTCATGATTTTGTGGTGACCAAAAAACTGAATATAATAAATTAAGACTGAATACAAAATTAATTTTAATGCTTAAATGATACCTTAAATAAAAAATAATTCTTAATTATTGTTTATTCCATTTTTAAGAAGAAAAGAAAATCTGACTTCAATTAATAATAAACTTAAACAAAGTAGGAAATGAAAAATAATTTATTTTTTTACATAATTTTATAGTAAATTAAACGAAACTGGATCCATCATTGTCAAGTGTAGGTGGCAACATTGTGTTACCTTCATTAATATGTCCATTGTGATTGTTTGATGGCAAAGTATCTTTTTGCAGCATTGGTAAGCCATTTGTTTGAGTTCTATGTGGCGTTTTAAATTCAATTGGCTTAGCCTCTACTGATAAAGTTCTATTTTTGTCTTGACTAATTGTACAAAAAGGTGGCTTTATTGTCTTATAATTTCCCTGACTTTTGGAAGCGTCTGTTAGAAAACCAGATTTCTTATTATCATAATGTTCAAATTGATTTTCTGTCCGATCCGGAGTTTGGCCGTAAGAGTGATTCCGCCAGATTGCACCACTTGCTCCTGAACTAGTATTTCGAGTTTGTGAATCTTTTGAAACATTTGCATATAGCCTACTGTTTGGAGTGTCCCTTGTATCTATGAAACTTGGTTTTGATGCTGCTGAATTGGCAATTGACACAGAAGCATTCGAATTATAGTCTGTTCTATCTGTGAGGCAGCTCGTCAAATCGCCTTCACTTCGACTTTCCCGCTTCAGCTCGGGGTAACCGAGTAATTTCATTTTTAATCTGGATATGTTAGGCATGTGGTGATTTCCTTTTGGTTTTGTGCCACACTGAGCTGGGTTCAAGTGTATCCTGTTATAATTGCTGTTATTTGTGAATCTCGACATACCCGTTATAGTGCTCGATAGCATTGACACGCTGTTGTGGTTACTGTTCGTTTCGGACAGCATGTCTTCTGATTTTGATCTGGTTAGAAAATAGTTATTGTGCATGTGGTGGTTTGGATTTCCATTAGGTAGGGTATTTTTACAGTATCCATTGCTTTGTGGGTGGCCACTTTGGGTGGTACTCATCAAGGACTTCATTTCTGATTTCAGAAGCTTGGCACAGTTTTCTTGCTGCTGTTCTAATTCCCGTCTCTCACGGAAAAGTCTTCGGTCTATCCGTTCTGCACACTCCCCTCTCTCTAGGGCCAGACTCTCCTTCATTCTCTGATTGAGATTGAAGAGTTGGTCATGCGTTCTTTGTTCGAGGTGAGTGATTTTAGCCTTCAGATCTTCGTTCCGGCTGTCTATGTGGTCCAGGAGCTCTTTTTTGTTGGCATCCAGCTTCTTCTCCACGTGATTGAAGAAGGGAGCACAGTAACACATGTATCCGAGTCCCCTGGGACCCTAAAAATTCAAAAATGTTTCTTTTAGATAAAATTTTGCATTTTTTTAAAAAATATATATGGATTTGTATAATACAGGGTTTGTAGCGTTTTTGAAAAGTGCTTAAAGGTACTTATTTTTGATTTACGTTTTTTAAAGCCCTTAAAGGTGCTTTTTTTAAAAGAGATTTTTTCTTTACCCTCTTGATTGTCGTTCTAAATTACGAAAAATGCTTGATTTTCGTAATTTTCTCTGGAATATTTATCAGAAACTAGTTATTTTATCATGATTATGTAAAGTTTTTGAAAATGTTTTTGAATTTTATTGATTTTATGTTTATAACTTAAGAACTTTAAATGATAGAAAAAGATAATTTTTATTACTGCATAAATCCTAATTATGATTTTTTTTGGAAAGTGATTTAAAATGTTTTTTGACTGCTTAAAAAGTATTTGAAAGGTGCTTATTTTTTGTTGAAAAATCTTTCTACACACCCTGTAATAGAAATTCACATAATAGTATTTTGCTATTAGTCTACTCACTGTCCCAAAAAGTTTTCTTTAATTGATTCGTAAAATCAATAAATGAGAAACAGAAATGTACAGTCTGCTGTATTTTGCTTAGGAAACTAGTGGATTTATTAGCGAAATGAACATTTCAATCTCTTTCCGATTTTCTTTAATTGATTTTTAATTGTTTATTATTTTGATAAACTTGGCATCAATGTATTTGAATTCAATATTAATAATCAAAACAAATCAAGAAATGTAAAAAACAAATATTTTTTTTAACACATTTTATGTGGGCTATTTTTGTCATAATTTTCCAAAAATGTAATTCAGTTGTTATAGATTAAAATTTAAAGAAATGATAGACTAGATATTGAATACATGATTTTTGAATTATTTACATTTGTAGTAGTAACAGATAATTTATATCTTTGAAAAACAGATCAAAAACAAAACTGCTTTGCTTCCGCATTTTAAACTTAGATATAATTGCTGAAATTGCGTATTAACTTTTTACATTTTAAATTATTTTTTATACATGACTCACGTGCAACATGGTAATATTATACTAAATATCGAAGTTTTTCAATAATGAAAGAAATAAGCAGTCCATAGTCCAATAATTGAATTCCATTTTTTCAAATTATAACTGGAAACATCCGCAATATTTGATGTAAAAAAGTCTCAAAATATAACTTTTTTGTTTAATTTGAGTTATATTTGTTGAATAGTAAAATTCTCTGTTCATAAGGCATATAGGCTCGTATTAGTTTATTTTAAAATTTAATAAAGTGGCTTTTCATTGAAATTGAGATAATGTTACAACGTCAAAGAAAATTTTATGCCTTATGCTCACAGAACCCTTTATGGGAGCAAGCCATGAGGGCTCAAAGCTTAAGACTTTGAGCTTCCATTATAAAGTATTGAAGTTCTATTCCAGGTGATGACTAGAAGCCCACTCAGCTGGAGTTTAATGGATACCACCATGTCTGCAAACTAAAGGCAATTGGTGTGCAATTGTAACCACAACATGCCTTTACTTTACTGGCCACAATGAGCTGTTTAGGAATGCTTTACGCTTTCTTTCTATGTTGATCAGAAATCAGGTTTAGTGCCTTGGAAATTCATAAAATCACATCTTGAAAATTAATTTAATAGAGCAGTTAATTCATTTTTAATAAAATTAGCGGCTTTATAAGACTTACCCTTACGTTAAAAAGTTATAAAAGTGTTTTAATTAGAGTTGATAATTCAACATTTTTCCATTTTCATTACTCCAATAACATGGGGTAAACTGGTTGATGTATGAAAGCTAGCAGCAAAAAGTTTGGAAAAAGCTGAAACTAACTCTCAGAACTTTGATGAATAAACCTTCTACAGAAAACTCAATCCGAGATACTTAGAATTCCTTAGACCTTCCAGATATATGCTGGATAAAGTCCTTTTTGTCTAAGCAAAGTAATTAGTCCTTAAAACCTTTTTAACACAATTAATTTATAAATTTTAAATCTTTTATGCTTAAGAACTATACCAAACATTTGCCTAAACGTAGTATAGTTAGCCATAAACGTAGTATAAGTTAATAAAAAATTTATTGAGTCTGAACTCGACGTAACCTGAAAACTTTTTTCAGCAAACTAGCCCACAGCAGTCTCGGGGTTTGGGCTGAGCTCGTCTCATTTCTATGTCATACCTTTACAAACTCGTGACTATTTTCAAAGATACAGCCATGGGACTGAATATATTTTAAATGTTGGTTTTCTAAAAGAAAAAAAATAATTGCTGGTGTCCCTTACCTTTTTTATATTCCCTGCAAGATCAGCATAATACTGCTCTCCATTTTTCAATGGTTCTTGAGGTAGTGACTGTAATTTAATGGAAGGAAAGTAATTTGTGTCAGGATACATGTGACATCCATACGGACTGACATTCCCCTTCTTCTCTTTCTCGTTAAAATGAACTTTGTGGTGCTTTTTGCTCTGCAAATAAAACCTCTAAGTTATTCAAAAGCATATATATGAAAGTGTGAACAGCAAATAAATCACATAAGTATACTTGGTTTAAAATCAAATAGTAATTTTTAGCAAAAAGATATTCAAACTGTTTTTCCAGGCTGAGAGAAAGATTGCACCTAAATAACTAACTCAATGTGTTCTGTCATTATACTTATTTTTACCCAGACCGCATAGTTTTATTTCCTGGTATTTGTTATCAAATTTATATAACCTATAATGGTGGAATTGAAAGGCGACTCAGCTTTTAAAAATGAATGAGGTCAAACCTTTTTGTGTTTGTCCTTTTTTTCTTTGATGGCACTTTCCTGCGATGTACCGCTGTCCTTTTCTCTTTTCTTTGAAGATTTTGAATGTTTTTTAGACTGCTGATCTTGCACATGAATTAAAGTCACGGGTGGATTGTCCATCAATTTAACCACTTCTGTGAATTCTTTCCTTTCAGCAATGTCGTGAGCTGTTTCTCCTTGCTAAGGATAGATAAAAGAAATCAGTAAAATTAAAAAACTAAACTGAAGTTATTTTTAACTATGCAGACTAAGGTGACCTAACGTCCTCAAATCTTGAGGGCAGTCATTAAGATTGTTGTCCTCAAAAACTTTAAGAAACAGAAAATGTCCCCAAAACTTAGCATATGCCCTCAAATGTGTTTGAATTTCACCGAAAACATTTCATCTTTTTTTTATATATGCAGTGAAATGTCAAAGAGTGAGTAATACGCATGATTTTTTTACTAATCAAGATTATTTTATTTCTTAGAGAATACAAGCGAAAGCAAAAAACACCATACTAAAGTTATCCAATCGTCTTATAAATAATATTTTTAAAAAAAAAAGTTTTAATAATCATGTGTTTATTTATTTTACGCGTGTATGTTACGTAATGTTATTTTATTTATCAAAACTGTTCAGTAATGAAATCAAGCTGGACGAAGATGTTTCGATACCTGATTTTAGTTATCGATTAAAAAAAAAAATTTTGTTGGACATATAAATTAATATTTTACATAAATGCACGGATGTTCTCAAATTGAAAAATTTTTTGAGTACGCTCCACTGATTTGTCCCCAAATCATCATGGTTTAGAATTCTGGTTACCTTAATGTAGACTTATCTTCAATATGATAATTTGAGAACTTAGGAAAAGAACATATAGTCGTATATATAGTAAGCTTGACCTTTAGTCTAAATGAAAGTAGATGTTATAACATGAAGTCAATGCATTGTGAAAGCACAAATGATATCCTAAATCAGGGATGGCGAACCAATGGCACGCGTGCCATTTATGGCACGAGACACAATATTTTGGGCACGCCACCGATCACAATTGTTATTAGACTAAGAATTGTTATTATACTATGAAACATATGTCACAATTAAATTAAAATTCACAAAAACAAGCAAAAAAATAAACAATTATTTATAAAAAAATTAACAATTAATGCTAAGAAAAACAATTAATAACCAAGCTAAAAATAAATAACTAGCCAAAAAAAATAATAGTCCTGCTTAAACTAACATCTTACAACTTAATATAAGTTATTTGTCATCTAATCTGCAACAACAGAAATTGCACTGATGTTACTTTAAGTTGTCTTAAGACATGGNCAAAACTGCTCTCTCGACTCTTACTTCATTCAAAAAGAGGAATACAAGAGGTTTCACGTTTAATATGCAAATGACTCATTTGTTTAGTGGAAACATTATATTATGAAATTATTTAAAATAATTTGTCTAATTTTCAAATTGATAATCACGAAAACAAAAAAGTCGAACAAAATTTTGATTGCTTTTATTGGAATAAATGGTTCTGTGTGGATGTGATCGTTCTAATAGGAATGGGTGCCAAAATAACATTTGGTCTAGGAAATAGGACTTGCTTTTTGACCTTTATAATGAACGGATCGTTACGGAGGAGGTTGTACTAAAGAGTGTTAAGTTTCATTTTGAAAACGCTCAACTTTTTGGGCGTTAGAATATGTTATGAAAGTTGCAAGTGTATATATTTTGTAAACAGTGTTTCTACACGTTCTGATTTTTTCTTCTTCTATAATCTATACAATGTTTCACGGCAATTATGACAAACATTTTAATGTTGGCTAAAATATTAAACATGCATTTGAGAATGTGCGAACATAGCATGAAATTTAAATGGGGAGAAGGGATTATATTCATCAATATAGATTTTTTTTTTAATGCTAAAAATAGATATTCCTCACATTTAATGTTTCTATCCTCATTTCATTTAACAGGGTGCGTAGCGTTTTTAAAAAGTGCTTAAAGGTGCTTATTTTCGACTTTCATTTTTTAAAAGCCCTTAAAGGTGCTTTTCTCATTGGGTGTTTTTAAAAAGTTCTTAATTTTCCTTTTATTAAAATGAGATTTTTTTTCTTTTACCGTGTTGATTTTAATTTTAGCTGCTAATTATGCAAAAAGACGCAGTTCACATTTTTCTATTCAATGTTTTCAGAATTCATTCAACCCCAATCTATTTCGGCGTATTGTCAGTCCGTAGTGTATGAAAAAGCCATTCGTTTTATATGATTCAAAACTTCATGATTAAAAACAACACCAAAAGTTTTTTTTTTTTTTTTTTTGTTTTGACATGACGGTTGAAACAAGATAAAACCGTCAATTGTCAAAAACTTTTCAGCCCTGCCCAAATATGGTACTTTTTTAAAGTGCTTAAAAATATTTTTTGAATACTTGAAAAGTGCTTAAAAGTTGCTTATTTTTTGTTGAATAATTTGGCTACGCACCCTGCTTAATATCCATCAGATTTTTTACAATTAACTGTATTTTATTTCAGATTTTCAAAACTTATAATTTTATATCTTTCATAATATTTTAGAAACATCTGTACTCCTGTTTTGATTTTGGTCAAGATTTTGCCATCCAGTATTACACAAATAACTAGATAACAAAATAACTTGATAACTCCAAAACTCTAGCGCAATGGGCAACTGCTCAATATTACGCGGTTCAGGATTCAGGGTGCGAACCAGGTCCCCCAGATTCTAGATTGGATTTAAGTCCGGGAAGCTTGATGATCAAGAGAATACAGTAAACTCAACCTGGTGCTCTTCCAACCTTTTCGAACTGTATGACTCGTTTCATCGTCCTGCTAGCAGATCCTATCACCCTGAGGAAAAACAATTCACATATAAGGGTGGACAGGGTTCGCAAGAACAAATGAGTACTTGCGTTGATCCATCGTACCTTCCACAATGATGAGCATAGAATACCACAAAAATGCCCCCCAGACCATAATGTCCCTTCCTCCGACTTGTTCCGGAAATTGTTTCAGAGTGTTTGCTTTCAGACGTTTCACGCCGTATACGTCAACATCCCTCTGTCCGATGGAACATAAAGCGTGATTTCTTACACCTCTCTGTCACTACTGAGACGTCTAGTGCAGTACTGAGGAGCAAACTCCAGCCTTCGTCGTCGATGAACATAGGAACGTCAGCATAGGTTTATTTGCTGTAGAGGTCCAACGTTCACTGAACGTCATTGAGGAGACACTTTTGGTAGCCCCTTGATTCATGTGGGCGGTCAGTTGCACGTCTATTCACTCGAATGCCAGCCATCGTTCACCTCTGTCATCTATGGCCCGTGGTGCACGGTATACTTTTACCATGGCGGCACAAGAATAATTTACAAAATTAGCCGTTTCGAAAATGCTTCTACTCTTGGCCAGAAAGGCAATGATCAAACCCGTTTGAACGTCATATAAATCACACCGTTTCAGAATTACGTTAATGATTAAAACGATTTTTTATTCTATTCGACATCTTTTAATACACTCCACAGCAATGTGCTGTCACATGCCTTCTTCTATGATATGTTATTTCACATTGACGTCAAAAGTAAGTGATGGTCAAATTAATAATAGGACTGGATTCTGGACAGTGTAGCTTTTTACATTGATGAAAGTAGAATATTTTAAATACACGCTCAAAATATTTTTAACAGTAAAGTATTTTTTTGTATTTTTTTTAAAAAAAGTTTTTTTTTCTCCATAGAAAAGCATATTATTTGAGACATTTAAGAAAATATTTTAATAAAAACTAAATTATTTTTTTCGAAAAGAAAAATGCATATCTTACATTATTTTTTATCTTCTGGTCACTTCCCGCTTCAAGAAGAATCCTTGTTAGCTTATTTCGACCCATAGCTGCTGATATATGCAATGCTGTGTCACCATTCTATTAAAAGAGATCACAATAATTACTTAAAATACATTATTATAGTTATCATAATAGTTACTTAACCATAATAATCATCGACAACCAGTTGGAAGTTATAATCAATGTTTAAATTTTATACATTGTTTTAGTGTGAATACCTAAACTAAAAAGATACGAGTCTTGTATTAACAACATGACTTATTGCTATCCGAATTAAAATGTACTCATTAAACTAACAAAACTAATTCAACTAGATACACTATCATGCCAAAAATATCCGAAAACTCACGTAAAGAAGTTGATCTGGACCATGATGGTGTGGTGGTTGTTTTCCGTAGTTTGGACTAGATCCTTCAGTTCCTAGGATTTTATTACCGACTCAATCCTGACTTTTACGACTATCAATGTTCAACTCCATAGGCTTGTAATTTTGAACCTAACCCAGAAGACAAGAGAACTCCTGAACCAAGCATTGGGGCAAATTAGCTTCCGTGTAGAACTTTTTGAAGAAACTCTCATTTGTATTACATAGAGAGAAACACCAACCAAGATTTGAACCCACGGTGTCTACCAGTGAAGATGAGGATATTTTACTTCCACACTGTGGTCGGTGCGAGCCGAGAGCAGATTTCTTATCAACCAGCCCCAACTGACATTCAAACCTGATACGCCTCCTTGGCGCAACGCTCTATCCCCTGAGCCACCTCAGTTAAGTTCCTGTGGTTGTAAACAGGAACAATGAAATGTATGTGGGCATTTTTAACAAAACTGATCTCTCGACTCTATGACGATGCTCTATTTCCGCGATATTCTATTTCCGGGATGGCCCATACTAAAGCAACCATGGTTTTGCGAAATGGGTGTTCAAAAACTGAACTGGTCTTCACAAAGTCCTGATCTCAAGACCCATAGAACATCTTTGGGACGACTTTTTAGAATGCAAATAGCGTAACTTGCCAAATCGACCATCCACACAGCCAGCACACTTTTCATCTGTGATGGACCCCTGAAGTCAACTCGTATGGTCAGCTGACTAAAACTGGTTACCCCAGATGTATGAAAGCTGGCATCTATGCAAAAGGAGGACCAACAGTGGATTGCTGAAGCTGAGTGGATTTCAAGCGGCCATAAGGTTTTTTTGGCCATTTAATGTATTCCGTATGTTTTGGATATTTTATATTTGAAAAGCTTACGAAAATTGGTTCCTGAATATATTATGTAAGTGTCAATAAGAATGGCAGCACCCCAAGAAAATGTAGAGATTTTCGAACATCATTAGTTCTCGCTTTGCCGGGAAAACTTGTAACTTTATTATAGGCATTTCAAAAATCCACCATTAACTTGAAATTTGCGTTACGAAAACCACCATTAACTCTTTTGAGTTAAATTAGAAAATGTAAAATATTTGTGCACTCTCCCTAATTAATAATGTAGCGACATGCATTTAATCTTCATAAGTAAAAGTTTCTTATCTGAATGATTGAAGTTTTCATTTCAATAAATTTGTATTAACGCATATTAGCTTCTCTAAATTTGTGCATAATAAATCATTCAATTGAGTGTCAATTATTAAAGTTTTATACATTACTTAATAAAAAAAATCTTCCTATCATAATAACGTGTTAAATGGTATTAAAAACATAGTTAATAAGGAAAAGAACTATATCACATTCTGAGAATCATACCTTGTTTTTTTCATTTACATTACAGAAAGCACTGATTAATATTCTCAAAACACCGGCATGTCCGTATCTAGCTGCTGTATGGAGGGGAGCATCACCATACTGAAAAAGAAATGTACAACTATTAAACCTTTTGACGATATAAAATACATATTGGGAATCAGATGCTCTTTGCCGGCCATCATTGATGTACTTTTTCTCGGAAAATGTATAATCAATTTAAACTTTCATTTTCTTATCCATTTTAACGTGGAGATGTTTTAAAATTCAGAGAATTTGGTTTCTGTGTAAATAAAAAAATAAGTCAGTGATGGAAATTAAAAAAGGAATAAAACACCAAAATATGCACCATAAAAAGAAAAACGGAGCAAAAAAACAAGGTTATTATTATTTTTTTTTTTTTAAATGGAAGAAACATTTAGTTTGTTTCCTGTAAAAGACTACATCAAAGTTGACTATTTTAACATGAATGTAAGGAGAAGCATCTTTTAATCAAAAAGCAATTTAACGAAGTCCGTAATAAAAAAGTGGAAATAGTAGATTTCATCTGATAAGATTAGAAAATTAAATAGGTAAGCGATTTTTACAATTTAAAATTACACTCTATAAATTTATTAAAATATAAAAAGTATTGCAAATTTTAAACCGAATCGCTATGTCTATATATATAGTGACTCTACTTTACTATATCAAAGATACCAACTGGCTCCGCTTTGTAAACAAATATTTTCTTGTGATAACTATTTTTAGTTTAGTAAATATGATTATAAACTATTCTTCCACCACAACAAATCAAATATACAAAGCCTGATATAAAATGTCCTTTAGCAGTAGATTGTAGTCATCTTGTTGGAAGACATTTAGAGAATTACCGAAAATGTCTCTTATTCAGGAAGTTTTATGTTTAACCCCTTAATGGTTTCATAATTTTGAAGAAGAAAAAAAAAACAGTCATAAAAGAATCCATTTTTTTTAATTCAAGAAATTATATAAATCCAAGAGCTATGACTAGATATATAATATATCTAGTCATTCTTAATTTTTGAGTTAATTTTTAACTTACATGTTTGATGCGTGCTGACATCTAGTTTAAAATAAACTATCTCTAAATGGATGGCAAATAGTCTGGAACTGTCACTTGGTGATTGGATTGAGAAATAAGCGTGATTCCTTTAATCATTTTAGTTAGTTACTTTCAAACACACCAGCTCGGAAATATCAGGGGCGCGAGAAATAGAGGGCGAAACATCACCCCGTTATTTTGACGGGAGAAAAAAGGAAGGGGTTAAATTCATTACCAATTTATAAAAACTTATACAAAATACGGAGCAGTTGGCATCCATGCAATATACAATAATTAAGCATTTCCTTCAATTTTTGCATTGCAAAGAAAGGCATATTTTTCAATTCTGATACTTTGTTTTTTAAGCGGGCACGATACATTATCTTGACATTTCTAAGTAATTTTCTAGTTCAATGCGATTTTCAAAAATGTTTATCGACGATAACTTTTTTAATTTTATTTTATTTTATTTTCAACCAAAAAGAAAAAAAAAAAACTAGCACTAGCAACTTGCGTGTAAAATTACAGTGTGTTATTGGTTTACCTACAGCACTTCAATGAATATGGTTTTAAGTAATATCCTGTGGAGTTCCTTTCGTTGAAATTTTTCGTATCTTAACTATAAAAGCAATGGATTAGACCAGCAATGCACTTACACTGTTCCTGACATCTGGTTTGCAAGCAGATAGCAATAAAACTCTACAACTTTGATTATGACCATTTTGGCAGGCTAAATGAAGAGGGGTAAAACCTCCCTGAAATTAAAAAGAAATTAATTAATTGACATAAAAGTTTCATTTATTTATTTATTTAATTTTATTTGAGTAAACAATAAAAAGGCATTACTTCTTATTAATGTATTTGTTTCAATGAAGAGTGTATTCGATAGCATGCTTTTTATATTACATTAATGTAATTTTGTTAACGGGGGGAGACACCTACCCACACTTTTATGTTCTCTTTTTTTTTCCTTTATTAAGTTAATGGGAATATGTTGGGGGAGTGTTTACACTGCAAAGTTGTGTAACATGCAACAAAAATAGAGCATATTAATTATAAATTGAGAAAGCATTGTCTTTATGGACTGCTGCACAATCCCCTCTAGCAAAGGAGCCGCCTTTACAACTGAAAAAGTTTCGCTTTTATTTAATACTTTAAAATATTAGTACCTTTTCCACTTCGCTTAGTGTTTTAAATTTTGAAATTTAGAACTCCAACACATTATTTATTTGAAGAAAATAAGGAAAATTATATACTACTTATTAAAAAATTACTGTGATTATCACTGGATATACTAACGAAATAATACTGAACACATTATTCATGTCCTCAAAGAAACGCAAAAACTTAGAGAAATAAGCTATGAGCGCCGCGGTGGCTCAAGGGATAGAGCGTTCGCCTTCTAATGAGGTGAACCGAGTGCGAATCGCAGCCATGGCCGGTCGATATGAATTACGCACCCGGCTCGCACCAGCCACAGTGCTGACTTAAAATATCCTCAAATCATGCGTTAAAGTACCCTTACCATCAGGCTAACCGTGGTTGGTTTTCGTAGTTTTCCTCTAAATGTAAAAAAAATGCGGGTTAGTTCCGTCAAAAAATATTTAAGATCTGTTCAAAATCTCATGAAGCAAAACAAAAAAATGTTCCCCGGTGTTTGAAACCCAATTTTTGTTACGATTAACGAATTAATGAAACTTTCTTACATAAAACTATAATAATTATACACAAAATGTTCTCTTTTTTTTTGTTGGAAAAGTTTCGATTTTTAAGGGGAAAAAACAATGATTATTAAAAAGCAGTCAAAGGGGTGTAAGAGTGGAGTGAGCCGTGTTCATACAGAAGGAAGTTCTTCTATAGAAGTTCACATAAACAAGTTCATATATATATAGATTACATAGAGTTATTGAGTTCACATTTGAAAGAATTAGTCAGCAATCTTACGTTATTCTTTATATAAACATTGGCGTTGTGCTTGCAGAGAATCTCTAATGTCCGACTGAATCCCTTCCAAGCTGATTCATGAAGAGCTGTATTCCCGTGCTGCAAAAGAAAAAAGTCTTTCATTTTATTTTTAAAAATATAGATACGCTGTGCAACTCATTGTAATATAATTGAGAACCACCGGGAACTCGAGGAGCAGAAGATTGTGTATGAACAAGGTGGCGCGTTTAACGGTATGGCTATTGGGCTTGGTTTATTATCTCTCCTAATAATTTTTTGGATCAGATTTTACTGGGTCTCCTGCTTGACTGCTAAATCATGGCATAAATAAATGCCACGATTCAACAACCAATCAGGTTCGATTCCCACGTGTGACGATGCTTGCAGTTACCCTATTCAAAAAAAATGAGTTTTTTTTTTCTGTAAATCATTTATACTGCTTACGGTGAATAATAACACAGAAATAAAACTTTGCAATAGATATTGCTTTGTTTTCTTGTCAAAAGTAGTTCAGATTTTTTTAACTTTGTGGATCCATTTCCACCAGAAAAACTTTCAAATGCATTTGTTAATTTTACGCCATATTTCCGCTCAATAAACTTTGCATTAGTATTGAATTTTTTAACTCAATTTGAAGTGAGGTATTTTTGTTAAGGTTTGTTTTTCTTATTCAAAAGGACCGTTCAGTGTAATTAATAATAATGGAATATCTTTGATATCATTTCTCTAGCCATAGTGACTCAGAGGATAGATCTCTCGCCTTCCAATGATGTGACCCGGTTTCGAATCCCAGCAATGGCTGGTCGATACGAATTCCGCAGCCATCTCGCACCGACCACAGTGCTGACGTAAAATGTCCTCAGTGGTAGACTAATCATGAGTTAGAGTCCCCTTACCATCAGGCTAATCATGGGTGGTTTTCGTCTCCATGCAACGCAAATGCGGGTTAGTTCCAACTAAAAATCCGCTATCAAGGCTAGTTTGTCCCAAGGATTGATCCAAGAATTCACTTTCTTTTCGGTTGGGGGGTTTAAAATGACAAGGTTACGAAGTTGAGTATTAATGGTCGTAAACCCAAATGAATCGGCAGTCCAATGCTGATTATAAAATAAAATAAAATACCATTTCTCTGAAAGCCAAAGTTATTTTATTTTTTAAATATCGTCTTAACTTTACTCGCAGAAACTTAGTTGTTGACAATGGTTAACATTTTTTTAAAACAAAATTTCGATTTAATTCACCCATTTTCTCGAGTAAAAGCGAGTTAAAATTTCAAGGCACTTAAAAAGAAAAACAAAAAACATTTCGCAATTTTGTGTAATTATAATTCGCAGAAAATGTGAAAACAGCATTCTGGAATTAAAGTATTAGAATAGGATTTGAATTGAAATTGGTACGAAGATTGATCTTATGGTAAAAATACTTTTTTCATTCATTGTTTAAAAAAGAGGATATTTTGAAGTACCGTCGAGCCATGAAGGGTTAGGCAAGCGTTCGCAAAAAACGCTGAGACAATTCCTTCTTCGCGCTCATTTACGTTCTGAGGAGAGCTGAGTGAAAATCCGGGTTGTTGTCGAATGCGTGACAGAGTTTAACAAAAAATCAAGAAAGCAGTAAAAGTTTTATTCTAATTTGTCTCGCTCCAGTGTGATTTGAAACTAAGTTTTGTTCTGTGATGGATTATCATCGATTTGGAATGTTTCTAATCCATCATTTCTTTTTTTGTATGGAAATAAATTATGTATTTTTAAATGCTCTTCTTTTTTAAAAAATTGCATGATAAATTTCTATGGTTCAAGGATTATTTATTTTCCCGAGAAAGAAAATGCCGAGTTTCCATTTGTCCATTATTTTTCTGTTTGTAGATTGCGGGGAATGCTTATTTTTGTTTAAATTTCTAATTTTCAGGATGCAACTATCAATTTTTAACCTGGTTAACTCGTCTGAGAGTCGCGTAACATAGCAGATGTCCCATAAACAATGGTACAAACTCCTTTAAGAAGCGGATACCTGGCTATATATATATATATAGTTACTTTCATANTATATTGTATTGATGTGTTTTGCTGCTTTGGCTTTATTAGTGCAATATTGGAAAGCATTCCTTTTCGCGGATATGGTCATGTGGGCTGGTGGCGAGATTATATGTATTCATTATTTTGTTTCCCGGCTTCTTAATATTCTTGTTTTCTTTTTTTATCTGTTTTTTTTAAATATTTTTTTTAAAATTATTTTATTTGAATAATTTTACTTCTTCTATATACACTATCTACCAATAAGTATTTAGACACCATTGCAAATGACTATATCTGCGGTCCTGAGATACGTCACTCCCACCACCTGTATATATCGTGTTTGGTACATCGGCATTAGTCCCATGCAAGATGCCACGCAATTCGGAGCTCTCTGACTTCGAAAAAGGTATTGTTGGTGTATCACAAAAATGGTCGATCCTTAAGGGACATATCTAGCCAGTTGACTTACCCAAACTCCATAGAAATTCGGAAGAACCGCACCCCCATACAGCAGGAGTTTCAACAGGCATCCGGAAGTGTTGTTTCAATTAATATCATCCGCAAGGAAGCACATCTGCTTGGTTTTCATGGTTCTTCCAAGCACATCTGCTTGGAAGTCCAACCGGTTAATGTGGTGCAGAGCACATCGAAATTGGACAGTCGATCAGCGGTTCTTTGGAGCGACGAATCAAGGTTCGGATGGCAGGGTCTGGTGTATGACTGAAGAACGTCTCCTTCCAGAATGCATTGTGCCAACAGTCAAGTTCTGCGGAGGTGGAATTAAGGTCTGGGGGTGTTTCTCCTGGTATTGATTGGGATCCTTGGTCCCCATTTATGGTAAGCTCAACACCGATGCCTACTGCACTATTTTGGATGACAATGTGCTTCCTACATTGTGGCACTTTTATGGGGTGGAACCCTGTTACTTCCAGGAAGACAATGCCAGCTGTCATGTTGCGAGGGTCACCAAGGCTTGGTATGGTGCCAATGGGGTTAATCGAATGGACTGGCCTGCCCAGAGCCCAGACCTGAACCCTATTGCGAACCTCTGGGATGAGTTGGATCGCTGAATTAAGGAGTGTACCACCCGTCCAAAATCAGTGAAGGAACTAACATGTCTTCTACAAGCCGAGTGGAAGAAAATACCATTAGTCGTCACACAATGACTGTGGAAAGTATGCCCCGGAGGGTTGACGCTGTAATTGCCTCTCGTGGAGGCAATTACAGCGTGGAGGCTCTACCAACTATTGATTAGGAAAAAAGTTTCTTTTTCTTTTCTATCACACGTGTCCAAATGCTTATTGGTAGATAGGGTATATGTATGTAACGATGGTCAATACCATTTTTAATCGCATTTATTTAAACAAGAATAAAATGCGATTGCATAAATTTTGCTACCGCAATAAATATAAAATATAAAATTTTCCGGAGCAAGTATGATAGTGTCAGAACCTCCTTGGCTGAGTGGTTACGCCAAATGCTCTGTAGAGTGTAGGTAGTATGGGTTCAAAACCCTTCGCAACCCTATGCGTGTTTTTGTGATGTCTGTTCTTCATATTGACAATATAAGCTACCTTTGTATTGAACCCCACAAGTCTGCATATGAATGTGTTGCAAGAAATTAATACATAAATGGTGTATTTAACTTAATCATCGACACAGTCTAAAGATTTCTAGTGGCCTTTTTGATTTATTAAATCATGTTGTAAGATCATCATGATTTGTTCAGAAAAATAAAAAGATATTATGACCTGGAAGTAGATATACTTAACCATTTGTTCCTAGTGATCATTTTAAAGAACAGTTATTTACTCATAAACGAACAAAAAGTGATTCCATAAGTGGTCCATTTCTTGGATTAATCTAACAGAAACATGGTAGGTCTGTGTCTCCATAATATATTAATATTATAAACTTTTAAAATTGGATATGAAGTAAGGCACATTGTTTTTTTTTACTTAAAGAAGTAGGTAGCAAAATTAAATATCCACTTAGTATAGACAAACATGATAAACCACATTTTTTATAGTAATTTTTCATATATAGACTGCTTTTTGGAGCCTGGGCATAAACGGGTTAATCACTTCACCTGACGATTGGGACTCGTCATGCATTTATTTCGAACAAAAAAGTAGCTGGGAATTTATATCTCTGTCAGTCTGTTTCAGAAAGAGATAATGCATTGATAAATACCACATTTTGTGAACGACAAAGCATTTAGTGAAGGTATCAGGTTAGATTTGGTAACTAATCTACTAAAAGTTTCCTATCATTCTTAAGGCTGTTTTTCGAAGGCTTCGTCATCCTATGAAATTATGCTTTTTTGCAAATAATATTCTATTTTCATAACTGCGGTGACTTCTCAATTGTTATTCATGACTGTTAGGTTAAGTTTAGCCTATCTAAAGCCAGCGCTGTCTAAGCCTATTTTGAAAATGGTCCAAAACGTCGAGGGCGGAGTTATTCGGCCATGCCAACCGTCATCTATCAAAAGGTAACCTTGTGATAGAATCAAGTTAGCATGCTTTATATACTAGTGAATGATGTTAAACTTTTGTAGTGGTAGTTACGCCACAGGCTCATAAAAATTTTTAAAAACTGCTATTACGGCAATGATTTTGATAACTGTCATCANAAGCCCCATTTTTTTTTAAAATTGAAAAGCGCTTGTGGTCTAATTTTTTAATTTTAAAAAACTTAACCCAATGCTGCATTATATGGGCTCATAAAAATTTTCAAAAACTGCTATTACGGCAATGATTTTGATAACTGTCATCAAGGTAGAAAAAATGTCGTCAAATTGACTATTTTTAAATAATGTTTAATAACCTTTAAGTTATTTATCAGTTCTAAAGTCCAGATAATTCTTCACGGCCAGATGATATATAGAGTTTAAAATTATTGTATTACTTTGAGTGTAAGGCACTTAAACTATGGATTTTTTTTATTTTCCTTGGCGACAGAGATTCAAAAAACGGCGTTAATCAAAAACTTACTACCTGTCTTAAATTTAGATGTTTCCTTTAATTCGGAATTTAAATAAATCAGACTCCAACGGGTTAAGCTGAGTAAAAATATAAAAATGTTTCTTCCTCCAATTGTCATTCAATTCTAATTTCGGTGTCACTCGGAAAAAAATCTTTCTTTGAAAGAGTAAAAGCTGGTAGGCATGAGTTTGTGACCCTAAAGTATCAAGCCATTTTATCCATTCAATTATCTCGATAAGAGCAAGTATTTGTGTTCTGAATTCTCAGAAGGTGTCTCCTTTATTAACTTACAGAAAAAAATAATGAAATCTTTATCGAGATATATCACATTTTATGTGGAAGTGAAACTGCTGGAGGCAAGAGAAACTAGTCTTGGCGATTAATATGATAGCCAGCATCGTATTTAATGCCCATATCTGGTGAAATATTTTTATTTCGTTGAAATAATTCGGAAACAAGTGGGGGGAAAATAAAAGGAAAATCTTCATCAAGGAGAATTTCTTAAAAACTAACCAGTTCGTCTTGCGTATCGACATGGCATCCGCTCTTTAGAAGAATTTTCACCACTTCTTCGTGACCTTCAGTGGCTGCCTGATGCAGAGGACTGTAGCCAGCCTGCAAGAAAAAAGAATTATAAGAACTTAGATGGATTTCATCACGCAATCATCTCGCACGTCTGATATACAAATCACTTCGAGGCTGGCTCAGAAATTTCACTGATAAAAAAAATGTTCTCTTTTTTTTGGCCATTTTTTTTAATGGAAGACAGGCAAGCTTTCGGTACCGCTATTAAACTGGGATAAATAGAGTTGCATGCATAACCTTTGACAGAAACGTAAATATTACGATAAAACAACATTTGTTTTTGCTCAGATAATCTTAACGTATGGAGACAAACATTGGGTTAATGTGACAGCGAAATAAATGAAGTAAAATTGAGCACTCAGTCCATTCATTTTATTCGATGAAGACATTAATTGTTGAAAGAGACGTTTTTGAAAAAAACTCAATATGGTTACAATTTAATGGATTTAAAAAAGAATTTAGATTGATCTCATAAATTTAAGTGAAAAACGGTTTGCTATAAACTTATTTTTGTATCAACATTAATTTTATTAGCACATTATTAGTTTGACAGGAAAAGATAAGCTTCGAAGGCATTCATTCAGTTTGATGAAAGCACCTTGAATTCTAATCCAGCAGTTTATCTGCATGCATATATATATATATATATATATATATATATATATACATATATATATATATATATATATATATAACCTACCAAAAACTTAAGGATATATATATATATATATATATATATATATATATATATATATATATATATATATATATATATATATATATATATATATATATATATATATATATATATATATATATATATATATATATATATATATATATATATATATATATATATATATATATATATATATATATATATATATATATATATATATATATATATATATATATATATATATATATATATATATATATATATATATATATATATATATATATATATATATATATATATATATATATATATATATATATATATATATATATATATATATATATATATATATATATATATATATATATATATATATATATATATATATATATATATATATATATATATATATATATATATATATATATATATATATATATATATATATATATATATATATATATATATATATATATATATATATATATATATATATATATATATATATATATATATATATATATATATATATATATATATATATATATATATATATATATATATATATATATATATATATATATATATATATATATATATATATATATATATATATATATATATATATATATATATATATATATATATATATATATATATATATATATATATATATATATATATATATATATATATATATATATATATATATATATATATATATATATATATATATATATATATATATATATATATATATATATATATATATATATATATATATATATATATATATATATATATATATATATATATATATATATATATATATATATATATATATATATATATATATATATATATATATATATATATATATATATATATATATATATATATATATATATATATATATATATATATATATATATATATATATATATATATATATATATATATATATATATATATATATATATATATATATATATATATATATATATATATATATATATATATATATATATATATATATATATATATATATATATATATATATATATATATATATATATATATATATATATATATATATATATATATATATATATATATATATATATATATATATATATATATATATATATATATATATATATATATATATATATATATATATATNTCATAAGAGCTTTCAGAAATGTATTGATTCTCAGAGGTCGTAAGGCCAAAAAAAATTTTGGAAAGTTAATATCTCATTGTGAATAATTCTTAAGGTTTGCCATGTTTTGTATTTTATCCCTTATTTGGCTACATTTTAATAAAATATCCCCAAAAATATCTATTTAAGTTAGCCTAATTAGAAAATATTCTAATGATTATAATATTAATATGATAATGCTGAAGTTTAAAGGCTGAAAGAAAGAACTCGGTACATGTGAAATACTGCAAAAGATATGATGCAATAATATGATGGCGCGTTTTCTCAATCTGCGGCGTAAAAATATATCGGAAGCAGTAACCCGGAAGTTTGGAAAGAGCAATTTTACCACTAGCGCCGCCACCCTTAGCTTTACACGATCACCCATCCATATACTTGTGTTGGTTAAACAGAATTTGCCATGAAAGGTTTCTCCCGCGGTATTATTTTTTTAATGTGTTGACCATTCTTGAATGAGCATCATGTTGATTCCGCATTTTTGGTTTTGTTGTAAATTTTGGGGGACCAAAATTTTACTATTCCTTTATATTAACGGTTCCCATTTTTTTCGGCTGTGGAACTCTAAATAATCAACCTTCTTTCGGTGGAACACCGACTTTATAAATAAACTTTTAAAGTAACTGTGAACGTTATAACCTATAAAAGACTATATTTAAAATATTTAATTACAGAAATGAAGATTTTTCATCGCTTTATCATTAATAATCATAAATTAGTATTAATGTCCGACAGTTAAATTTTCAGCCCTTGTGCCTATATCTAGTCTAGTTATGAGTTTGTTTCTGGTGTATATGTAACGGTTAAAATAATAGATCCGGTTATTATTAATACTAATCGGTCAATATTAATAATAACCGCTTCTTTTGGTCAAAGTTAGAAACATCGCAAATTATTCACTTTAACCAGTTATTATTAATTAATAACCAATGAAGTTTGGTCAATGTGATTGAATGGTTTATTATAGCAGTGAGAAATGGGTGCATCTCTTTGTATACGTGTTACGGTTAAAATAAAAAATCCGATTATTATTAATACTAACCGGTCAAAATGAATAATAACTGCTTCTTTTGATCAAAGTGAAAAATAAAAAGGGGAGATTTCCGTATCGTGATCTGTGGCAGAATAATCGCTAATCTTGGCAACTTCCGGGCACTTGCCCGCAAGAAACTAAAAGAAAAAAACATCCCAGATAGGGACCAGCTTGAAGCTTTATAACTTGTAGAAACCCTCCGGCAAACATCTAAATGTTTTTTTAAAATTTTTTATATTTTTTAATTTTAAATTTCCAGCTTAAAATCAATATAGCACCTTGGCGATTGCAGTTGACGTTGCAGATCATGATGCCGAAATATCCACAATAAAAACGCGAAAGAATGACATAGACCAAACTTTATTGGTTATTATTAATAATAACCGGTTAATGTGATAAATTCGCTTAAATTTTTCACTTTAACCGGCTTATTTGGCAATTATTAATATTGACCAGTTAGTATTAATAACCGACTTGTAACATACGTTGGCTGTAACATACATGATAATATAAGACATATATGATATGATATGACATAAGCTGAAAATGATTAAAAGAAGCCGAATTATGGTTTACTTCAAAATGAAAACTTAAAAGAACTACTATAATATGGAAACACATCTCTTTATTAAAGAATTCTGTTATTTTGATTGAAAAGCACAATAGGAAATATTAATGGAATATTTTATAAATGCTCGTTTTTTTCATCATAATTTGTTCAATATATTGTCATTAGAAATATATTTTCCCTTAAAAAAAATTCCATCTTTATTTCATTGGCATTTTACTTTAAATAGTTTCATCGAGGCAACCGTAAGATTAAATAAATTATGAATTATAGATTGGATCTGAATACAATAGGAGGTTTCAAACCTCATCACTGATTATAAAAAGTACTAACTCCCGGAACTCTTTTAACTCTTCCACGGAACCCTATAGGGATCCGCGAAGCACCATTTGAGAATCGCTGCCTTATACTACTACTATAACTATATATTACTATTTCTAATTATTATTACTCTTACTATTACTATTTACTATCATTATTTATTATCACTATGTACTATTACTGTTTTCTATTACTTCTTAATCTAAACTTTACATTTTTGAGTTCGAAAACTAAAATTTGTATTATATTTATGCTTTAAAAAAAATTTGAAATTTATATTTTCAACCCCAAACGAAAGAGACTTTAAAACCGCTCATTCCGCGATTCCAAGATGGTTTTTTTTTCTTTCAATTTAACAAAAAAATATAACTAACGAACATGTGACCACGGTTACAGCTTTTAATTAACTTGAAAATTAAAATTTCGAAAGAAAAAAAAAAGTTTTTTGTTACACAGCCTACACTCCAAACATTGGTAATTTCGACTTTTATAACTAAGAGCAGGTGGTAATTTTTGCCTTCTGTTTTTTGTTGCAGTTGATTGGACAACAGCAGAACAATGAACACCCAATTTGCATGCAACAGTTGCACACCGGAAAATTAACAAAAACAACGCTTTATGTTCATGATTGATTAAAAACGAAAGTTCAATCTTTAATCTTTTTTGATGGATCATATACCCATTGATATTAGAAAAATAAAAATTTAGTGAAGATGTCGGAACCATATAAATAATTAAAGATCGAATAAAATAGTTGATTAGCCTAATAATTAATTATCATATAAATAAGACTGTTAATCTATTAAAAAAACTGGTAGATTTCATTTTTAGTTTATTTTAAGGAGAAGTATTTGTGAGATACACGAATAGTGACTAGTTAATAGTAATAACATACATTTAGTCATGGATAGGTGTCCAATTTTTGAGGAGAACGAAATTAAATTACAGTAGTCCGCAAAATTTTATATTTGAAAAAAGAAAAACTCTATATTTGAAAAAAGAAATTCACTCTGCTAAATAATTTTTTTTTTAAAAATGTTAGCATATTATAACTTGGTTAAATTTAAATTGATAATGATTCATGGATTTTTTTTTATTTGTTTGGAATATAGACGAGGCCATGCAGCAAGAATTAAGAAATTCATGCATTTTTTTCTTATTTAGAATATTAAGGAGAACATTCATCCACTATCTCCCTCGCCAACGACTCCCACACTTCCTAGTTCATACCTGTCAGCTTTTAATTTTTTCGAAGATGATTTTCTCAAGTGGTAGTGACATTAAAATTGAATTACAGTCATATGCATAAATATATTTTTCTGTTTGTAAAGGCTCAAACTCACTGTCACACTTCACTTCATTTATCAACTGGTCACCTGAGCCAAACATTGACCGTAGCCATAATAGTCCGTGAGATAGATAAATTATATAAAAATGACGAAAAGCTTCATATAGAAGAGGAGAAGATATCGTTGTTCTTTTTTGCTCAGTCTCTAAGGATGGGTGTGTGTAATAATGGATTGAGTTAATATACAAATTTGATGTCTTGATTATGTCATATCGACACCATCGTACGATTGTCATACTTTTGAGCAGATATTTAATTAATTTGCATGAAGTGGTGGTCAAAATCATTTTAAATTAAATTTATGAATCCAGGAAATAATTAGAAAGCATACATTTTACTACCACTTTAAAGCATGCAGATAAAATTTTACGCGAAATGCATAAAAGTTGGCAGCTATAGCTTGCTAGAAATTTTACATGTAAATATACATACTATAATCAAAAAAAAGAAGTGGCAGTTCGGAAAAAAGGCAGTTATGGAATAGATTTATAACCCATCTTCTCTTACTCAGGGATAGGATCCTGCATACTCAGAGATAGAGCGATCGCCTTCCAATGAGGCGAACCAGGTTTCAATTCCAGCAATGGCTGGCCGATACATCCGGCTTGCACCGACCACAGTGCTGACGTAAAATATCCTCAGTGGTAGACGGATCATGGATCAGAGTCCCCTTACCATCAGGCTAATTATGGGAGGTCTTCCTGGTTTTCCTCTCCATATAATTCAAATGCGGGTTAGTTGAATTAAAAAGTCTTCCACGAAGGTAAATTTTTTCCAATACTTGATCCAGGAGCTCCCTTGTCATCTGGATTTGGTTCAGAATTACAATGCTACGGAGTTGAACAGTTAAACGTTAGTAGTCGTGAACCCAAACAAATATTAGGTTGGCAGTTCAACGACAGTTGGAAATTATAAATCCTGCATACAAGTTTTAATGCTACACTTGTGTATCTTCAGGTAAGTTAACAGCTGTGCCTTCTACAGAAAACTTCCCTCTATGGTAGGTTATTAAAAACTGGAATTTTGATTTATTCTTGAAATGCTTTTGACTAATGCCACGAAAAGCTGGAACATTTTACAGTTATGTTTGAAATATTTATGTGAAGTGGTGGACAGAATTAGTTTCAATCAAATTTATTAAACCAACGTTAAAATAATTTATGCATGAATTTTACTTCAAGTAGAAATTTTGTTTTCTCTCCACTTAGTGAGAAGTTGTCATGCCTGCAGCTGAAAGTACATTTAGTGCATCCAAATCTCGTTTCTTTTTCAGTGGAGTGCACCCCAGGAGATCTGTGCCCCATTCAGTGCACTTCAGTATCTTTAGTGAATTATACTTTTCTGAAGAAAAAACGATTGAGCTTCTTCCTTTTTTTAAGGGGAGTCGGTAAGGTGTATGTCAATAATATACTAAAACTGACCTATTTCGATGTACCTTTTCTAGGAGCTACTTATAGCTTTGAAATTTTTTGGGGATATTTGAGATTAATCAGTTGTATACCGTAATGATGTTTTAATGTTCACAGGAATACTTTTTGAGTTGCGAAAGATTTTTGATGAAACAATTAAAAAAAATTGAAATTTTAAAAGTTTTCACAGTTCATAATTTTTTTTAAAAATTCTGCCAAAGAAATGATTAAACAGTTATCGCAATATAAACAAGTATATGTAAATATTCTGAGATATAAAAATCACTAATATATAAAAATCACTAATATATAAAAGCCAGCAATAAGCAACATCTTTTTTTGATGTTGAGAAAAGGTATATCGAAAAAGGTCAGTCTACTGATTCCCCTTTACTGATATTGCGCTTACTAAAGATAATCTTTAAAAGTTTGTTAATAACCATTTAAAAAACAAACATCGATTTAGGAAAGGGGGCTGCTATATTACTATTTCTAAATTTGAAAACTACTACCATATACTACTGAGATTTCTAAATGTAACCTCTTCGATCTCTGAAATTCACCTTATACACTGTAAGAAAAATCTGATAAATTTACGGAACAAAACTGCCAGCTGATGAACCAGTATAAAACCTTTCATTTCCCAGAAAGCTACTGTTATGTAAAAGCAGGCCCCTGTTTTTTAAGCAGATATGTGCTGCTATTTGCACATACTCTGTTATTTTAACAAAAAATCTATAAAATAATTATGTCATCATTGTGTTCAGTGCGAGCCGAAAGCAGCACTGAACACGGACAGTCGAAGCTGGGATTCGAATCTAGATACCCTTATTAGGAGTTAGCTCTGTCTTCTGAGCTACAGAAGCTCTAGTATCTCAGTGTAAAGAATAAATTTTAAAATACTTCATCGTAAAAGTCTTACTTATTGAAATAATATTTAAGTGTAAAAACGTTTAAAACTATCGTTACTCATCCGTATAAAAATGTCTGGCAACTTAACTTACTCAACAATTTTATCTAAAGAAATAAAATAATCTGGTAGAGTATCAATTTGACAATAAAGTCGCACTGCAGTTTTACTTTTTTTACTAGATGTTCAAAACCATAAAAATATTTGATGAAAAATAAGAGCAAGTAATGACAATAATCGTAAAATGATTTGAAAAGAAAATGAATTTGAAAGAGACTGCAAGGTATAAACTAGAATTTGAACTAACGTTTTTAATCCGTTTATGATCAGGATGAAAAATAGAGAAAAACCATTCTGACGGAAAAACAGTTTTAAACCGAATATAAGAGAAAGTATGTGAAAAGAACGGGAATTATATAATATGATATTTAAATAATGGATAACGGTTAAAAACAGTAAAAATCTGTATTTTTCTTTAAACAGTTCTTTTTTGTGAAAAATATCCTTTTCTTCTCTAAAATTTATCGTAATTTTTTTTATATAGTATAAATTTTTTTAAAAAATATAAAGTCATATAACAGTAAAAACAAACTATAGTTCTACATGTGAAATCAAAAGAATCTAAAACCACCCGTTAATTCGGACAAAACAATTTAAACTCTGCATTCTTTTGACAAAGACGCAGTGTTTGGAAGCAGCAAGAGGACAACTCCACCCTTGCATTAGCGCCATTAATTACAAAAGAAGGAGCGGGAAGGAATGTTCACGTCTTTATGAACGTGAATTACCCCGCGGGGGATATCTTTTTTGGAGCTATCAAATGATATTTTTCAACCTTTATCTTCATTTGAGACTTGAATCCGCCTCTATTTTTCACGGCCATACTAGAACAGGAATTAATCTCAGCAAGACAGCAAAGCAACGAAATTCTACCTAATTCTAATCTTTTTTTTTTTCCCTCTTCCTTTCTTAAGAGAAAAAAATATTGTAAGTGTAAATGCCACAATCTTATGTGATAGAATAAAAGCAATTCAATTATCAGTCCTACTTTTTAAAGCCACTTGCCTTTTCTTCAGTCACAGCTTGTTGCCGTTCGCAGAAGATAAAAAAAAAAGAGAGATAGGTGTATAATACCACTTGGATTGTTTTTACCTAAGCAACAATGACGTAACGAAATGCAGTTACAGTGAGAAATTGAGATTGACAAAACAGCAAAGCATTACTGATGGATTTCAATAAATTCATTTCACTTCTTCTGATAGAAAAATAAAAGAAATTAAAAAATAGAACAATAATAATGGAAGGATGCATAGGTAGAAGGTTATTACAAACGATAATTATTAGCAGTAGCTAAATTCAATATTTGATGAGATTAAAATATGATTGAATTTTTTCATTGGAATATTTAATTTTAGAATAAAAAGAAAAAAGTCAATATACTATCAAAAGATAATTTTCATAGTCCTTTACAGTAAATCTAGAGATTTTTTCCAAAATATTTTAATTACATGCCCGTCAACTTATTATACTAACTTACTGTCAACTTACTATACAATACAGAGTTGGCCGTTGATTACAGTAATCGATTACAACTGTAATTGATTACAGATAATTACAGCTATGTAATCAATTACTTGTAATCACGATTACAAGTAATCAATTACTTGTAATCGTGATTACAACTTTCAAANATTACTGTAATCAATATTGTAATCATGATTACAGCTGTAATCAAAATTTTTGAAAATTGTAATCATGATTACAAGTAATTGATTACTGTAATCAAAAAATGTAATCGATTACGCTTTTGGCCAACTCTGATACAATATTGCCTTATTATACCAGAGATCATGCCAACTTGCTCCGGACAGCGAATAAATATTTTCGAGTAGTAGTTTATTAATTGTGATTTTTGATTTAATAAATTCAATTTATTAGATTTTTATCCACCACTATTTCTAAATAATTCGTTGGCTTATATATTCACCACTTTATTACAGTTGTGTCATGCTAAATCTTTTAAAAAATTTGCAAAATTATTCAAATGTTTGCAAATTTTAGTTTGTAGTTATTTACCATTTTTTTAATTATTTTGGCGCGTCCGGAGCAGTTGGCATCTCTGTTATACTGACACTAAATATTATACTAACACTTCGTAAAATTTTTCCCAACGACAGTACGATTTGACAACTACGGTAAAAGTTTTTTCGGTAATCAAGCAAAAACGTCTGAGATCTCTTTTTTTTTTTTAATATTTAAAATGTTACTCCAGCTCTGTATTATCTGGAAATTTGCAAAAATTAAAATTATTCGTCAGTTTTTAATGATTTTCATCTAAGAGAAAAAACTCGCCAAGTTAGCAATTTTTTTAAAAAAAAGTTTAATACTTTTTTTTAAATATATTAGATTATTTGTCCGTTATTTTAAAGTTCAATCAATTTTTTTCGGCAAGTTAATACACATAATTCGAAATGAAAGTTTTGATTTGAGTTTAAGACCTTCAATCCGGTGGCTTTTCTTACTTTCTTTTGCGAAAACGCCTCAAAAAACAAATTGATTTTGTTCTACCTGTTTCGTTCGCCTCAAATTTTCCGTTTTGATAAATCAAAGCGATTAGGTAAAAAGCTATTACTCCTGAAATAAGCTGATTAATGAACAGATAAATCATCATTAATCTTCAAAATTAATCATTGAGTTTTCCCATTATGAAGCTTACGAGTCATACTCAATGCATGAAATCATTTTACTCCTGAAAATAATTGGAGTTTGTTAAATGATGTTAATATAAAATAATTCCCGAGTAAAAGTCACATTTTAATTATTATATTTATATATATATATATAATTTTATAATAAGATAATATGAATTAAATATATTTTTGAGATGGGTAAGTGATCAGTGTTTTCTTGAGACCAAAAAATGCGAATTTGACCAAGAAATATGGAATTAAAAAATGTTTGAAATACTTTTTTTATAAGATTATTATAAAATTTGAGATGAAATATTTTTTTAAAAAAAATCAATTAATTTTAGTTATTCAAGTCTTATAAGTTATTTTTAATTATAAATAAAAAAAACTATTAACTCTTAGGATTTTTGTACATTGAAGGATGTTTTTATAGTGTATTTCTTTACATTTTGCTCATAAAATAAAATCCCCTAGGTTCAAATAATAAGATCTTGTATGCTATAAAGCTGCCCAAAATATTAATTTCATACAGTTTCTTATCTTTCATATAATTTTTTTATTGTCATTAAAAACTCCGACCAATGAGGTAAATCCAAATATATTTTTTAAAAATATTACTTTTAATTGATGAAATTGTACTAAATGTTGTCCAATATCTCTGTAGGATATACGATTCAAGATAGTAAATATTCTTCAGAAATAAATAAAAATGATATCTTTTAAATTTTATTACGCTAGTATTTCTATGTTAAAAAAAAAATCTGAGGTAATTTTGTGTCATAAATGAAGAGTTGGTGAACGAGGTAGGTGACATTATCATAGGGACTAAAACGAGGGTGACGAGGAAAGAAGTTGTGTCCGAACTATATTGTAATAGATTAATTAGAATACAGGACTAATAATTCTTGCCTTCATTTTGTCTTCTCATACCGAATTGAAAATAAAAATCATACAATTTTAAAATTGAGAGTTCTAAAAATTATCCAAAATTTAAGCTACCCAGCCTCTACTTTAGAGCATAATTGCTTAACTAATGCAAACTTGCCAACTTTTATACGTTCAAAAGCATTTTTTTCATTAGTATTGAATTAATTATTGAAGTGATATTGTAGGCAAATACTTTATGTACCTTTTACCATCACTTAACATACAATAATAAAAAACGTCCGTAAACCTAGTGTTAAGCTAGAACATTACCTTTGCGTTAAAGGGTAAATATCCTACCACTTTGTTTTATAAAAGAACCTTTTGCATTACTGTAAAAAGAGGCGTGTCCTGGTAAACCTAATATTAATATGTTACACGAGTGTCTTGTTTCTCAAAGATAAATTTCATTCCTAAAATAATTTAGTTACCAGTCTTTATCTTTCTGAAAAAACGCTTATGTAACATTTGACCCTTAATGTCTCCGGAACGTTGTAAGGGAATCATGCAATCATAATGCATGCGTACAAAATTCAGTACCTTAAATGTGGGCATTGCTATTGAAAATTTGACAGACTTATTTTGCTTCTACTTTAATCAATGTGAGTCTAATCACATTCTAATCAATGGACATTAGATCTTGTTTTGTTGCTAAATAGCAGCCAGGTGACTTTCGCTGACTTTTCTGATAGGATAACAACAAGGATGCCAACTGCTCCGCTTTCTGCAAAAGTTCTAATAAATTGGTAGCGTATTGAATTGTAAAACTTGTAGAATAAGGATAATTACGCCTAAGCTTTAATAGTGTCGCCACTAAATAACTGCAACAAAGTTGTATTTTATATGAATTTTTGATAACTAGTGGTGGAAAAATTACTTAAACAGGGTTCCCAATACCTGTAAAAAGTAAATGAGTGGTAGCTAAAATTTTTCTAAACTACTGAAAAACACCCAAATTTAGCTTTCATTTAAGAATTACGAAATTATTCCCAATGTATTTTCTTTTTTGCATCCATAAATATTCTGATTCAATAAGACATTTATGGGTAGTTTAAAATATCTAGATTTATCTCACTTTTGCTACCACTTTAAAAAAATTTACAGACCGTGGAAACCCTGTTAAACTGAAAAATACTAAACTATAAATAACTCAAATGACGTTACCACTAGAAAATATATTTTTGCAAAGCGGAGCAAGTTGTCATCTCTGTAACAATAAAAGATGATAAAAGCGTAACTTAGTATAAACGAATATGGGTGGACAAACATAAAATTTAAAAGAATGATAAGTTATGTTAAGTGGCAGCAGGTTTAACGTATGGATTGAATCACAAATGGTGAATTAAAAAATTTAAACTATTATTTAGTTTCATTTTTAGCGACCCTACAACAGTCAACGTGTTCGAACAAATTAAATGGTGAAAAAAAAAACTGTGTTAATAACAATTTCATATTAAAAAAGCGTTGAGGTCAAAGAACCTTTTTCTCAAATATCGCGTTTTTTTATACAAATACATTTATTTTTATTTATTTTAGAACTTTATTCATTTAACGGAGTATGATAGCGCGAGAAATAAAAAAAAAATGATTTCTGTAAAATTCGTGAACAAACAACAAAAGACTCGTTTAATAAATACAAGAATCTATCTGCTCGGCAACAATAAAAACCGTCTATAACTATAAAAACTGACAAAGAAAAGAGAACCGCAGTTTGACATCATGTGACCTAACATTTAAGTTTACGAACGAGTTTTCCGGGTTGAGAAATAGCACGATTTTATTCTAAGTATATATCATTTTGAAACTTTCTTTTCTTTTTAATCTGGATTATTGTTCTATTTAATTTGTACTTACTGCATCCAAAGCGTTAATTTTGGCACCGCCTTCTATCAAGGCTTTCACAACCGCTGCATGACCATTGGCCGATGCTAAATGGAGAGCTGTTCTTCCTTCCTGCAAATAATACAAATGATTAAAATATGAAATTCTGATTCTGCGTGTCGCAAAAAACATTTTAGAATGTACAGTAAAGGGAATTGTTGTTAAACGGCGATAAGCTACAAGAAGGTATGTGTAGCACTAAAAGAAAAAAAAACTTATAGTAAAATTCCTAAAAGTATATACGAAAACTCACTATTTTATGTTTCCAAAATAACATTCTAAGAAACTAAATTTCTTGAAGATTAATTATAAACTTTCTTTTTTGAATAATCTGAAAGCAACGAAAATTTTTTTTAAATGTTCTAGAAATTTGACCAGATTTTTTTTCTCTTCCCATTAAGTTTACTCGGGAAGCTGGTCAGCTTATATATATTTTTTTTATTATTGACGATCTATTTTATTTTTTTGTGTTCTTATTTTTTTCCTGAGTTGTGTATTGATTCAATAAAAATAGATGCTTATAATCTAAATCTAAAACAATTATAATCTTTAGGCGCACAAAGTGCCTCCTGAAGACTGTTTAGAAAATGGTTGATGATGAAATGGTTGCCTACCAGTTTTTTTTACCTCTCCTCCGGGGTACAAACAGTCCTGATACATGAAAAACACTTGCACTGGAAAAACGTTATTTCTTTCTACTATCTATCACTTTAACTTTTTTTTAAAAAATGCTTTGGTTTCAGATCTATGCATGAATACTTAAATTTTTAATATATTATGGTAAGACAGAACTTTATCTCTGCAAATTAAATCCAGATAATAGAGCACTTAATATAACCAACCACTTTTTTTCATTTTTAACAAAAATAATTTACTTTCAATAGGACGTTAAGCATAAATGGGTTAAATATTTAAGTGGACCCATGGCAGGATTGATTTATATCTCAATTATGAACTTTGGAAAAAAAGTAAAAAGAATAGTAGGCAAGTTGTACTGTAGTGGGTCCTTTTGCAAAGTTGTAGTATCTAAATAATACTTAAAATATATGTACGCATAATAATACTTAAAATATATGTATATAATACTCAAAATATGAAGCTACTTCGACAACACTTTATTATTATCTTACAAATATATCTCGTACTGGATACTAAACTTGTTCGGCGTCGCTCACCAACCCCAATGATTGCCTTGCAAAACTGTTGTTTCTTAGAACAAAACAATTTTTTCTGCGAAAATTGAAATTATTCATCGAGAACAGTGGTTACCAACTGACGGCCTGCGAAGCCTTTTTTTGTGGCCCGTGAACTAAAATATATTAGTTGTCATTTTTTTCCGGACAATTTTCGTAAAAATCTATATGGATTTAAAGTACTTTTCTTTCGTTAACAAAAAAAACCTAATTTCTTCGTTTCTGTGAAATTTAAAATACCAACGGTGCAAGAAAATTTATTTTTCGGGTAAAAATCTACTTTTTATTTTAATTTGTAATTCAATACTGTTTTGTACAACTTGATAAAAATCTGACAGTAACATTTAATGTTCCTTCAAACATAAAAGTCCTACACAAAATTTTGATAAAATTTCGGCCCGCCATTTCAGTGGTGTTTTTAATTACGGCCCCCGGCCTCATGTAAGTTGGAAACCCCTGATCTAGAATATATACATACTGTAAAGAATTCCGTTTGCTTGTGCCTCTACTTCCCCCGTTCATTTCTTTCAATTAAATGTTTATTTGGATTTCATTGGTAAATAGTCTCGTATGACTCGATCTATTAGTAAACATAAATAGATTTGCTAAGTAATCAGTTTTTGAAAATAACATTTAAAATTAAAGGTATAGTGTTATAACTAGAGCCCAGATTTTGATGACCTAAAAAATCTCAACTAATGCCCTTAAAAAGTGCAAAAAATGCCCTTAAAAAGGACAAAAAAATGTCCTTAAAATTGCAAAAATTGCACAAAAAATGCCTTAAATAAAGTAAAAATACTGAATTTAAAAATTTTTTTGCTCTTTAAAAATATTATGAGTAATTTAAAAAATATAAAGCAATGCAATACTTGTTCTACGTTCATTAAAGTTTGAAAAATATGTTTTATATCCTAAAATAACAAAAAAAGGAAAATATATTNACTTCCCCCGTTCATTTCTTTCAATTAAATGTTTATTTGGATTTCATTGGTAAATAGTCTCGTATGACTCGATCTATTAGTAAACATAAATAGATTTGCTAAGTAATCAGTTTTTAAAAATGACATTTAAAATTAAAGGTATAGTGTTATAACTAATTTTGTGAGTTTACAACCACAATTTAATATTTTCGGTTACCTAACAAGTTGATATATTAAATACAACTTATGCATGAAGCTGATCGTTAAGTTTTGAATCAACTTTAACGGTCATTCATAATAGAATATTTATGTTATACACATTAAAAAAAACAGCAATTGTAAAACTGTTAATAAGATTAGACACCGATTCCAATAACTTTATGTTAAAATGTAGGTAATAAGTAATATCATAGGTATGGTAATATCATAGAATTACGTTATAGTAAAGAAAAAATCCTTTTAGTTTTAAACTCTTCATTTAAAAAACAATCAAAATCAAAAAAGTAATAACAGGAGTGCAAAATAAGAGAAATAAATATTGCATTTAAATTTGAGATGCAAAAATATTTGACAGAAAAACAATACTTTCATGAAAATTCGGGGTACGAAAATATTTTACTAGAAAACAATATCTTTATGAATTTTATTAATTATATGCTGATCTCAACCAAAAATATCATAGAAATTAATGTGAAAAACTAACACTCCACCATTAGGTTTTTATGCATATAAGTTAGATACGTATGTTTGAATTATTCACTTGACATGGTAGATAATTTAAGATTTAACTTTTCGACTGATTTAAATATAAATGTGGCTAAGAAAACATTTCCTCAGAGATCGTAGAAATTGACAGTCGTGGAATTCATCTAACCCTCTAATTCATCTTGTACTTATTATCAATTCGTGGCGAGACTAACATATTTTGAACTCAATGCTAGTTAATATAAGGATAATCTTTACTTTTTGACAACTTTAAAAGTCATAGATTCTTTTATGTTAGATTCCAGAAAGGGATTCTTGCTGTGATCTTCACAGCAATTGCTAGAAATCTAGCACCCAATAGTTTCAATTTCCTGTCAAAATAATGACTTTGATTATTAACTCAGCACGCAAATCAGCAGTCTTCAATCACGAACTCAGCACGAATCTCCTCAAGTAAATTTAAAATTGAGTTTCAAAAGATTTGGCTACGCGATCCATTTTAATTGGTGTTTTTAAATCTGAAACTAAACTGAAGCATTAAACTATTTGGGGCAGGAGTGTAATGGAGGAAGTAAGCGGGGAAAGGCCTTGAATTTTCAATTAATTCATTATTATTATTATTATTTTGTCAATTTTGTAATTTTTTATTAATTGTACATTTTTTTGTTTATTGTGAAATTCGATTATTCGTTAATTGTTTTATGTAGTGGAACTTCTTTTGCCCTTTTAAGGTTAGTTAAAAAGTGTTCTTATTCTTTTATTATTCTTTATTATCATTTCATTATTTATTTAATTATCGTTTGTTGAAATGGCCTGCTTTTCTAAGGACTAAATTTAAAATCATTAAACTATTTCTATTACTTTGAATATGCCTACCATTTTCTAATTTTTCCCAGGACGTAGCAATCTTATAAAGCCAATAAATCAAAATAAGTGAGGTGAAACTCCCAATGAGGTGAACCGGGTTCGAATCCCTGCGATGACTGGTCAATGTGAATTCCGTATCCGGCTTGCACCGACAACAGTGCTGGCGTGAAATATCCTTAGTGGTAGACGGATCACGGTTTAGAGTCAGCCTAACCATGGAAGGTTCTCGTGGTCTTCCTCTCCATGCAACGTAAATGCGGGTTAGTTCCATCAAAAAATCCTCCACGAAGGCAAATTTCTCCCAATACTTGTTCCAGAAGTTCCCTCCTGGATTGGGTTCAAAATGACGAGGCTACGTAGTTGAACATTAGTAATCGTAAACCCAAAAATTGGGTCAGCTGTTCAAAACGACGGTTATAAAATATAACATAAAATACACTTACCAAATCAGGTTCAGCTTTAGCTCCAGCTTTCAGCAAGGACCGAACCTGCTCCAAGTTTCCGGTGCTTGCAGCATTTCGCAGTTGCTCCGTTTGGGAGGACATATCCTCCCTGTAGAATACACTACATGAGGGTTTTATACCAAACAGAGATTTCACACACTGGAGGGGAAAAAATGCAAAAGAATTAGTATCCCCATTTAAAAAATACACGTACACTGAAAACCAAGTAACAACATTTTCAATTCTTTGAACTTTATTCTCAACAGTCACCCACAATCAGCAGAACCATCATAACCAAGCAAAAAAAAGATGCATTATAAATTTGATTTTGTTTGTTAAATAGTCTTTACTATTTTATTATAATTTTTTTCATATCCTAAACGAAGCCTGTTCCCGTGGGCCATACGCTGTCTTGCAGTACAATATAAATGTGAAATTCCAAAAAAATGTATCTTACATTGTCATCAGTCACAGAGTTCCAATTGAGGTTTAAGTGTCCGTGCTAGTCGAAAAGTGCTCGAAATTTCGATTGCAAGATTTCCTTTTCATGATATAAAAGAAAAAGGAGAAGAAGAATTAAATAAAAATACTGAAATTACCTTTACTATAACAGTATCCATCCAAAGATCTTTCCACTATTATACTTTATTTCAAATTTACTTGTTTTCAGTCTGCGACACTTAATCAATAACCGCAATCAATATTTCAATCGAACTTCACTCAATCAAGTAGCTGATTTAGTTAATCAGTTGTTAAAGCTTCCAAAACATGCTTAGAATTTAAATCTCGCTTTCAACTGGAGCCAACGTTATCTCTCTGTCATTGCTCAAAAAGAATTATTACTCCATTGTCTGATATGGAAGAAAAACTGCCCCACACTTTGAAATGGAATTTTACCCGTTCCAACCTTTTCACCCTTGGCTTTACACCCCTTTCGCTGGGAGTGATGGACAATAGACATCACTCTTCGGTTAAAGAATATTTGAAACATTCGTTTCATTATACTGTTTGGAATACAATGTAACTGTCATCGAAAGTGAAAAATATTCCAGAAAACTTCTATTCTTCCTTCCCTATCATAATTTAAAGTTGGAATACAGGATTCCAAAAGGCACACCAAAAAAATATCCAGGTGGCATAAACTAATCATCAAAACAAGTAAAATTTCACTGATTCGGCTACTCAAATAGGATTTAAGATGTCACCACTCAAAAATTTACAATTTTTAAACCCAAATAAACAGCAACCACATTGCTTAGACGCTGTTATATTATGAAAATATTGTATTTTAAATGATTCAGTGCCTTCATTAGTTTAATTAACATTTTAAAGTACTCGGAGTGCAGAAGGGCAATGCCTGCTTTTTGCCTAATGTTTAATAACGTTTGAGAATGAGCAATTAAGTTTTAATGGGATGCCCTGCAAGTGACGTAGTGTGGGTATCTCGATCCTTATTGGTTGTTGAAACGTGGCATTTGTTTACGTTAGCAACTGTTCTTTTCATTCTATTTGGAGAAAACCAAGCCCCTCAAGTATCAATTCTCTAAAGTGACACATTCTATATTCTTCCACTAAGATTCTTTCACGAGGATTTCAATTCTTTCATTACATATTTCTTACTTAACACAGAAACAGGTATGAAGCCATGTAGAACATGAAAAAACTAATTATGCATCGAAGTTGCCAGGTACACAAAACAAAACGATATCACAGTTACAATAAAATACATTTACAAATAATAAATCTAAGTTAAGTAAAAGATGTCGACGAGAAAGAATTTTATTTCAGAAAATTCGATGAGCATACGACGTTGTATTAAATTAACTTCCCGTTCATTAACATCCTAACTTAAATGGAAAAACTTAGCTCAACTTTAACACGCCATTTTGCATATAAGCGATCAGCTGGAGCTGACGTCATATGTGAGTACTTGTGATCTTCTTCTTCTTGAAGAACAAGTACCCAATTTTGTACAATTCTTTTCGTTCCTGTAATATAGCAAAATGTATATCTTTACTATTGATTTTTTCAATTTAATAAATTTAATTAAAAAAGTTTTTGGTTACAACGTCAGATAAATTACTATCACTTATACGAAGACTTGTTAACCATATAATATTTTTTTAAGCCTAAATTAAAAAAAAGGTTTTCTAACATTTAATGCTCTTTCAAGATCATTTCAACTATATAACGGGCCTTTTACTTCTAGCAAGAGTAAATTAAATATTTCAGGAATTGGTATTAATGAAAGAAAAGAAATCATTTAGCGTATTAGATAAAATTAATTTAAATTTTAGCACCCTTTATTGGTGGTAAGTACCACCGCTCATTAGGTATTGAATGGAAACCTAATGACTTTTATATCTATTTATTTATAAATAAATTTTGTAAATGCTATAATCTGCAAAAGAAATTATATATAATACTTTTTTTTACACATTTTCTATAAAGTGGTAAACTATTTTAATCAAACATGCTTCATCAGAGCTGAAGCTATTAAAAAATTATAAGCCAAATTATAAATGGTAAAATAGCTTACCATGAATTTTTAAAATTGATGGTAAGTATCCTTACCACAGCCTGAAACAGGATAGCTAACTACTGCACTTTTTGCAAATTATTTTAAAGAGAGGTAGACTATTGAAAACTAAAGCTTTCAGAAATTTTTCAAAATTGATTCTAAAAACCTCACCACGAAGGAGCTGTAACAAAGCAGCGTTTCGTATAAAGTTTTGAATCATTTACGTGTAGTGATGTGGAAAATAACTTTAAACCACGTGTACTAAACTAAGATCACACATTAATGCTGTTTTTCAAAGCCCCGAACAATAAGAAAGTCATAGTTTACTTGCCTTTGCACTTGAAGCAATGCGATGATTTAAAACTATATGTATAATCTTGCCGTGAAGAATTATCTTGGCTTTAGAACAGACAAATAACTTAAATATTTTAAAAGTTATTAAACTTTTTTAAAAATCACCAATTTGGTGACTTTTTTTTTCACCTAGATGAAAATTATCAAAATCACTGCTTTATTCTCAGTTTTTGCAAATTTTTATGGGCTCAGGTAATGCAGCATCGGAGTAAATTTTTACCACGAGAGCTTTTCATTTTCACAAAACTGTGGCTTTGACGTTTTGCGCCATTTTCAATATAAGCGTAGACAGTGCTGGGTTAAGATCGTCTAAACTTGACCTAACAGCCATGAGTAACAGTTGCACACTCACAGCAGTTATAAAAATAGAATATTATTCGCAGAAAAGCATCATTTCACGTTACGACGGAGCCTTCGAAAAACAGCCTCAAAGCATACATTTTGCTGCCACAAGAAGAAATTTTCCCCCCAAGAGCGTCGAATGCAGAAATTGTTTTCCTTCGTGAATATAGATCATTTAGCCATTCGAGTTTAAAAAAGCGAATTTCGTTCACCACCATTCTTCAGTGTAACACTTTATATCATTTTCAACACATTTTACCCAATATTATGGATTCAGCATAATCATAATGATGCTAATTTTGACTATTATTTTAATGCTTATTCAGATATTTCTTCCAAAATGACACAAAATCCAAAACAAAGCATACAGCCACATTTTCTAAGAGAGTTTCACTAATATTAAAACAAATCATGAACTTTTTAAACTACGCCACCCCTTTTCGCCACCCCCTAATTATGTCTCATTCATCATTTTTTTTTCTTCTGAAAAGTCAATATTTTCAACTAAAACAAAGAACATTTTGTAAACAAACTATACATTTATTCTGGCCTGCAAAAGAAAAATCAGCGTAAGCGATGGAAAATTCCGAATTGAAATTTTTATATTTTTTGCTATTTTTTTAATAAGCTACCAATTGCAAAAATAATTTATTTTTCAAAAATAAATTTTATGTTTTCAGTTTTTGAAATTTCAGCATTTGTAGCATTAGATATGAAAATAAAATAGTTATCAAGCCACTTTTCTCGAAATCTATAGTGAAGCACTCACGTTTCTTTCAACTGCGCGACAGTATTGTAGTTTTGTATAAAATTCTTAGTCAATATGTAAATTATAATTATAACGATAATGAACGATTACTTTGGTTTTAAAAATAGTCATCCGTAATTGAAAAAGAAAATTTAACCTGAGGCAGATTCAATACGAAGAAATAAATGAGAATTAGATGGGTGAGAAAATAATACAAACACTTCTATACTAACTCTATATAAACAATCTTTGTTTATAGCAACGCATGTTTTTGGAAGATTTTACAAGGCAAAACTGTTAGCCTAACTTGAAAGGTCATACTTGAAGCTTTTAGAAATGATTTCATTCTCACCCTTGCAAAATTCGGATTGACAAAAATGAAGAGAGATTGATACTTTCTTTTTAGCTTCGATACCAGCAATTTCGAAATCATTCTATAGGATTGGCTATTAGAACACTTTTAGAATTATAGTGGTACAATTAAACCTCAAGGAAAGACCACCTCTAGATAACTACCAGTTTTGGGAGCACGGAATTTTTTCCAGAGACTTTATGTTGAAGAAAACCTTTAGGAGAGACCATTGAAAACTCTCCCAGCCACCGGCTAAAAATCTACACCCAATGCAGAAACGGTCAAATAAGAAAACACGAAAAAATATCAAAACAAAAAATTTTAGCAAAACAAATAAGTAGATTAAAATGTGTTCAAAATATGTGTGTGAGGCTCTTAATTAGAGAGCTCTTTTTGACGATATAATCTCATGTTGCAGTCAGAGGGCACTAAAGACGATTCTACATCAATGATTTACATCTAAAGTTAAAATAGAAGAAAAAAGTTATTTTGGAAAAAACAAAGCATCTCAAATAAACATGATTTAAAGCTAACTCATTTTTATGATATAAAATTAAATGCAAACTAAAACAAAAAATGCAATTATTTATTTAAAATAGTTCCAACTTTCATAATTGGTACATTTGTTTTTACACATAATTATGTCAGAAGGGATTACTTTTATTGACTAAATTATATTCATCGTTTGGGTTTTCATGACGCCAACACAAGTAGCATTTCCGCACCAAGAAAATGACAACAGGTAAAATTGAAATCGTTTGCTAAAAATCATGTACAAAAAATTTTTGAAGTCAATAGAGGGTAACCCCTACCTCCACTAACGACCATTTAACTGTGGAATAGAGAGAGATGTTTCACTGTATTAAAAAGTAAATATGCTTTTAGCCTTTTTTTGAGCGAAGCAAGTTTTGTATGGGTAAAAATGAAACCATTTCTAAAAGCTTTAATCATGATTATTACAATTGTGCAAACAGTTTTGTAATCTTCCAAAGCTGATAAAAGAAATATTATTTAGTTAGTATAGAAGACCCACCTACACTCGTTAACGAGGCTTATAACAGTTTAAATAAGGAATGGTTTTTATCTCACTTGAATTAGATGCTTTTCTTTTGATATTAGCTCAGTTTATAGAATAAAAATCTCAAGAGAGAAAAATAAGTTTTTCTGCAGTAATGGTTAAATAGTCATTAGAGCAAGAATATTCAGCAAAAATTCTCGAAAATAGAGTTTAAAAATAAAAAAAAAAACGTTCAAAAAATTGTAATTTTGAGAAAGCTCTCATTAAATTAACAAATAAAAAAGACTTTTTCAACTCCGTGATTGTATTTCAACTGGAAGTAGATCGACTTGCATTGGTATTTTTTCTTGCAAGTTAGACTGTTAATAATTCTCGAAAGAATTAACGAGAATTACGTTTCCTTATTCATCGTACTCCCTGTACATTCTCATGCATCCCATCAAAATTTAGTTTTTTTCTCTTTTAAGTTTTAAAATTTTTCACACCAATATAAAATGTAACGTAAGGAAAAAAGTTAGAAAATATTTCACAAAAAAAAAAAAAAAAAAAAAAAAAAAAAAAAAAAAAATTAAAGTCCTAGTAACTTTTGAACAATTGGGATTTTGAAAAAAGAAGTTCTAAACAAATATGGATCCTTCGGCTTCTCAAATTTCATCTCCAAAGTTGCATTGCTGTTTAGAGCATCCCGCATGGTATATTTTTTTTTACAAATTTTGCAGTTAATATCTCTTAAACTAATTATCGAACGTTATTTTTTCTTATTTTATCGTACTCTCTGTACATTTTTCTACGCAATTCTATATTAGTCAATTTCAGTTTTTGTGTAGCAAATTATTTTTGTAGCAAATGTAGTCTATATTAGATTTTGTGCAACAAGTTCGTATTAGTTATTGTGTAGCAAAACGAAGTATAACGTTCAGTTGAACACCCAAATCAGCGGTGATTACGATTTTTTTTATATTGAGCGATATTAAGTTATTTCGTCAACAAATGTGTTACCTATATTGATACGGTAACACACTATGATATAAGGCTCAATTTAACTGATACTAATTTAAGAAAATGTTCTACCGTTGTTATTCCAAGAAGCTTTCAGTTTAACATTAACTAATGTTTTTTTTTTTTTTAATTAGTAACATACAAGAATTTCTTCATGTGTTACTTCAACAACAAAACAACAGATCCCAGTGTCCTAAGAGATAGTTTTATTTAATACATAACAAATGAATAGCTGCTTTTATAATTTTAAACAACTGTTACTATTCTAAGAGTCACAACTTATCAAAGTGAAGGGGGAAAAAAAACTTCTCAACAAAAACAAGTTACCTTGCGCCCCACATATGCACCCAAGGTGTTGGCCGTGAACAGTAAAAAAGTTAATATCCGTGCCTTGGCTTTGATGTCGTCCACTACAACCTACAATCATTTCCTGTAAGGCACAAAAGAGGCAATCATTGTAGACACCTACCTATTTCACGCTTGCATGGCTTTTAACCATTTGCGATTACAAGACTCTCGTGCCCTTTACAATACCCAAGATGCACTATGTATCCCCCCCCCCTTTCGACCACCCCAGTTCGTAATCATCGTTCGTTATTTTTACGCGTTCACTCACTTGAAGTCATCAACACTATGACTTCCGCAAAGAGGATTTAAAAGAACCGACTTTTATAGGATTTGATCCTGAATGATATGTCGGACCGTTAACATAAATAACATATTCACGGACAGCGACCTCCATACGAAACAAATTCTATAGGTTTAATTAACAGTTCCATATAAAGGAACATTACGAGGCGCAAATGGGTTGTACAAATAAACAACCCGCATGCGTTCTTCGTTATTATAGTTTAAATCGTTTTCTTCTTCTTCATGCTTGAGAGCAAGATGTCATTGCGAGTCAGATCTTTTCTTTCTGAAATAAGAAACGATCTGTAGTTGTGAGTGCAAGCACCTCCAATAAATAGTAAAACAATTAAGTGTTTTATATTTATTCTCTTCTCGAAGTTTTTAAACGTAATCGGCTAAGAGGTTTTCGTTTTCCTATTAGTTTTTTCGTATTTACAAAAACATCATTCTGTTTCATGAAATCATTTACAAAAACATGGAACAGATGCTTTTGGAAAATTGCTCTCCTGTACTACTATATAGGATAATAGCCAGAGCAGAAATTCAAACTTGCTTATGTTAGAAGTGAGCGTTTTAAATCCTCCTGCTGCCTAAATTTTGAAAATCACTCTTTGAGGAAAGGCAAAACTGAAACAGGTAAAAAATTGTCCTCTTTTAATATTAAATGACCACTAACCATAGCCAGAAGTTCAAACTCGAGTCGCTTGAGTTAAGAGCAAGGACTATATCGCTTTTACCATACTGTTGCCCTAATTTTGAAAAACATTATTTAAATAAACAAAGAATGGAAGAAAACCGAATATTTTCCCCAGATATTATTTAGAGCCACGGTCCGGTGGCTCAGGGAGTAAAGAGTTCGCCTCCTAATGAGGTGATCCAGGTTTGAATGCCAGCTTTGGCTGGTTGATACGAATTCTTCACTCAGCTCACACCCACCACGGTGCTGACGTAAAATATCCGTAGTGGTGGACGAATCATAGGTTAGAATCCCTTTGCCGTCAGGCTAAAGGTAGGCGGTTTTCATGGTTTTCCTCTCCATGCAACGCAAATGCCAGTTAAATTTATGAAAAAGTTCTCCACGATAGCTAGTTTGTCCTAATGATTGATCCAGGAGCTCCCTTATCGTCTGGGTTGGGTTCAAAATTACAGGGTTACGGAGCTGAACATATTAGAAGACAATCTATTACTTTAGCCATCTTGTGGTTCCAAGTGTGCGAAACATTATTTCAAGGAGCAGAGAATTAAAGTAGTTAGAAGATTGTCCTTCTAATTGCAGTTCAGTTTATTTAGCTAATTTAACGCATCATCTCTATCTTAATAATTTCAACAAAAATGTTTATTCCTTACTATACAAATTTTTGTTCTAAAGATGTTCCCGGCGAAAAAGAATGTAAGCATCAGACATGTAATATACAAATTATCTAATACTTAACCTTTTGGGCACGAGCGAGTCCTAAATGTATTCGTACGGAATCAGAATGAGGATAGTAAAAAATAAAAAGCGGTAGCTTAAGTTTGGGCATAGCTAATTTGACAGACTTATTTTTGCTTTCGCTTTAAGTCTAACACATCCAATCCTTGTGTGTTAAAATTGTAACTATACAATTTTTAATTCGAACTAAGTAGTCGTGAATTAAATAAAGCAAACTTTTATTACCCCGCTCACAAATAAACTGCTATAAAAATAATTTAGCTACCCACTTTTTTACCCTGATTATCGACACCTTGAGAATGTTCTATACGACTCGTCCATCTCGAAGAGGTTAAAATGGGCTTCAGAAACAAAGTGATATTTTTGATACTGAAATAGTGGAAAATAATTACAGCAAATCATTTTTATTTGTATAAAAATTAATGCTTCCAAAATATTTACTTTTTGTTTTAAAAATTTCCCTTTAACTTATTTTATTTACAAAACACACTATAAAAATGTGTATAATCTTAATTCGTGAATTTTAAAATTGGAATATCCTCTTACGTTACCCAAGAAGTATTATTTAAAGTTTGATTCTACAAATTTATACGGAGTTCATCTCAGACCTTAAATATTAGGGAAAATTTTCTTTACAGAAAACACTACTGCAGTTTTTTCTAAATGTATTGAACATTATTTCACAATAATTTGAATGAATCAACTGTTAAATATATATCATTATCATTAAGTAGATGCACGCAAAGTGTATAACATAAAACGAGGCCGATATTTTTCGATATTGGCCTCATATAGAAGCGTCTGATTCACCCGAAATCTTATCTACATTATTCCTCCGATATTGGCCCTATATAGGACCCATATTAAAAAGTCTACACATCCCGATATGGATTCCTCGATGCATGTTCATGTCAGACCCATATTGATCTAATTTTGAGCCCAACTGGGGCCAAGGTAAAATTGTTGCTGTGGAATTCACAAAACAAAGTGAATGTTAAGCATCACAAATGATATGTAGTATGAAGCAACAAAAACAAAGTATGTCTAATTTACGACTGCACTGAATGTAACACAATTTCAGTGTCTTAAAGTTTCGGACTGGAATCTGAAATGAGTTGTTTTCATCCACATTTAGTATGATATATATTTTCAATTTAAACAGAGTAGTTTGGACTGACAGGAATGACAGGTAAAATAATTGAAAAACTATACAGACACGTCTGTTTGGAAAAAAAAAGTTTAAAAAGAAAAAAACACTCTCCGAAACGACCTTGAGAAAGGTAAGAAAAGAGGTCAACAAGTTCTTCTATTTTGAAAAAGTTGGAAATCACGCAGCTCTGACTGTACATTAGAGCATCGGTTACCATAACCCTGAGGGAACGAAAATGTAATTTTACGTTTTTATCCATTAGCTACTTTTTTGGAGGGGACTATTTGGCAAATGATTGCAGATTTTGTGTTTATACAGCCTATCTTAGGTGGTTCTCCCTAATCATTAGAATTGAACATAACCGTGAAATCTGTATTAGTCGTCCGTTTGCGGTGCTTTGCTTTCGTGGTCAACGTCAAAAGAGGATTGAGCCATTTTTTAAAATAATTTTGTATACTGGGGTTGGACAAAAAGCATTTTAGAAATAAGGTTATTTTGACTAGTGCAAAATTTGCGTCAGTCAAATGAAGTGTTAGATGTTAAAAGCTTCCTTCCTGCTTTAATACCACGATCATTAAAAAATAATTTTTACATTTTGCAATCCTTCAGAATGATTTCAAAATGAGTGGTATTAAAACTAAAAAGAGATTAACCCTCCGCTTTTGAAGTTGATTCTTGACCTGTGACTGTGAGTTTTTAATTTTCTGATGATTTTTATTGATTTTCTTTTCGTAATTTGTTTATTCTTTTGAATGTATCTTGTTTTTCCTGGACCNAAGTGTTAGATGTTAAAAGCTTCCTTCCTGCTTTAATACCACGATCATTAAAAAAGGATTTTTACATTTTGTAATCCTTCAAAATGATTTCAAAATGAGTGGTATTAAAACTAAAAATATATTAACTTCATCTCCTGATTTTGGTCAGTGCAAATTCTGTATGGGTAAATATAACACCATTTCTAAAAGCTTCAAACATGTTTTATTCAAATTGTACCCATAATTTTGCCATGTAAAAACTTAAGAAAACATTTGCTGTTAAAAGAAAAATTGTTTGTATAGAGTTAGTATATAGGTGTTTCATATTTTCGTTCAACCCCTATCACCCATTAAAATGTGGATAAGTGTAATTAATTTTTTAAGCATGACTTTATAATTATATTTAGCATTAAAATGAGATTAATTACCAGAGTAAATTACAATCCGTTACACTTGACTTTGTTACAATTGATTTGTTTAAAGAAAAAAACGACGAATAGGCATATTTGGCTTTACCGATCCAGTTAGAAATCTGAATATAATTGTATATATTTCAGTATTTTAAAATTTATTCAAGTTTTCTTGGCGAAATAAATATGAAAAAGCATTAATAATGTCACATGAGACACGATTGTTTCGATAGTATTATGAAGCATCTTCATGCAGTACAAAGCTTAATAACTCTTCTTCACTTTGTTTCATCACAGTTATTTTTCTACAAATTATGCCACCTGATTAAAATATTAATGGCGTATTCTTACATTAACTACAACTTCTACGGCTGCCTAGGAATATTTTTCTGAGTGGTAGCAATATTTATGTTTTAATGCATGAATGTTCGCATTTTTGAGCAGTGGTAGACGAATCATGGTTAGAGTCCCTTTGCTGTCAGGCTAACCATGTGAGGTTTTCGCAGTTTTCCACTCCAAGTAACGCAAATGCGGGTTAGTTCCTTCAAAAAGTCCTCCACAAAAGCAATTTTCTCCCAATACTTGATCCAAGCGTTCCCTTGTCTTTTAGTTTGGGTTCAAAATTACAAGGCTACAGAGTTGAACATTAGTAGCCGTAAACCCAGAATTGGGTCGGCTGTTCAACGACGCTTATAAAATAAAAAGTATAGTGAACTCTTCTTCACTTTGGTTCATTACAGTTACTTTTTCCTGCAAATTATACCACCTGGTTAAGATATTAATGGCGCATTCTTACATTAAAGCTTCTACGGCCACTGAGGAAAACTTTTCTGAGTGGTAGCAATATTTATGTTTCAATGCATGAATGTTGGTATTTCAGGAAAACAATAAGGTTTTGCTTCATTTGTATAAATACTTGATCTTGTCTGATTCGGACGGGGGGATTTAAAATCGGAAATTAGTTTTGTCCCTAAAACTGCAGATTTTTTTTATAAAAAAATTGCATTTTTAGTCCATTATTTGTTGGAGTTAACAATTTTAGTTGCCACAAAGAAAAACTTGATAATAAAGAAGCGCTCCCATCAACGTATGACTACATTTTCGGTCATGGGTTCCCATGCAATTTAAATCCTGATGATGTGCCTTCACTTCCCCAGAAGTTTATCGCAACATTTATGCTACCTCCTGTTATATATAGCGTTTTTAAAATTTGAACATTTCGACAAAAAATATACTAAAAATGTCATTTGAAGAAAGCTGTAACTTAGAGAGAGAGAAACTAACTTTAGATTTAAAATCTGCGATGTGAAAATATCCACAATCCATTAAAAAATCTCATGCAACAGAAAAAAAATTTCCCCAATTTTATTTGAATATTCTGATTAATTATTGTTTTATCACAATTTTGTACAGGGATTGATCAAGATAATGGGACCCCTTTTATACTGACTCTATGTAAACAACTTTTCTTTTATCAACAAATGTTTGGACGATTTTACATGGTAAAACTATTGGCACAATTTGAAAGATCAAACTGGAAGCCCTTAGAAATTATGTCATACTTTGCCCATGCAAATTTCAGATCGATTCATTACTTTTTTCCTTAGCATCATACCAGCAATTTTAAAATAGTTCAGTAGGATTACTTTATTTATTAAACAATGCTTTTTTTAATTATAGAGGTAGCGAAAAAGAAAATCAGCTTTTAACCAGAGTTCCCACGGCGTGGAAAAAAATAAATAAGTGGTAGCTAAGATTTTTCAAGACTGTTGAAAAATGTTGAAATTTACATTTCATTTGTGAATGACGAAATTATTCACGAGTTATTTTTTTCACCCAGACATATTTCTCTTAAGTTAGATATTTATGGATAACTTAAAACATCAAGATGTATACATCACTTTCGCTATCACTTTAAAAAAATTTCCAGTCCATGGGAACCATGCTTGAGCTCATTTTGATCGATGCGAATTTTGCATGGGTAAAAAGGAGACTATTACTTAAAGCTTCAGGCGGGATCTTTCAAATTATGCCAATAATTTTGCCACAGAAAATCTTCCTAAACATTTGCTGCGAAAAGAAAATTTTTATTTTTATTTTTTTTGAGTTAGTATAGAGGTGTTGTCATTATTTTGATCAACACCTGTAACGGAATTTTTTTTTTAATGGCGGGCACTTGGAACTATTGTCCATTGGCCACAGAAAGTGCCAGAACTGCTAACTCTCTTTTCGTTACCCAGTGGGCACCTGTAACGAAGCCACGGCGGTGGAGCAGCGTCGCCCACGTCGCACTAGCACAGCCCGTTTATAGGGCGGGTCACATTCACACACAAAGGAGAAAGGACATAGAACACAGATAGAGAAAAAGAAACATCCATGTCTTGCCCGGGATTCGAACCCAGAACCTTTCTGATGCAAGGACAGTTCCCTGCTCCCTACACAGACCGGTCGGCCCTGTAACGGAACTAAATAGTCATATTATAGTGTGTTAAGCGTTAGTTAAATTGAAATTTTTACTCTCATCTTCACTTACCACTTTAATTATTGTAGAAAACTGTTCACACGAAATCGGCCATAGTAGATTTTATCGAAACATACAGGAACATCTCATGAAAAAACTCAACCCATGTCAGAACAAAATGCTCAGAACAATCATCCGTGCCAGATGGTTCATCAGAAATCCATAAAGATCTCAAGATTCCCACCTTATCAGAATATATATACAAATGAAATGCAGATTTCCATGACAAAGGTCACAAAATGCAACGCAGTTAACTTTAATCAGATATTCAACTGTGAAAACTATTAAAAAAAGAAGTAAAATTGAGACCAATAGCTGCTCACTTCACATCCGACGCCTCATATCACAACTATCAACATAAATAATCATTTACAGATCCATTCAAAGCATCAAATTCAATAGAAATACTGAAAACTTGATCAAGCATTTCCTCGCGTTGACCATCAAACGAAATTCAACCACGCATAGTTTAGAGCAAGCTGCTCCTTATAATTTTCATTAGTTTTATTTACTCAAGCAAGGCGCTTGAATTCTAATAACAGCCACCACACAGTCTGCTGACCACATAAAGTTCCACTACAACTACTTAAATAATCATGACGGATGGCCCAGGTGCCCAGCTCAGTAAATTAAAGAAGAAGAAGAGGTGTTTACGAATCACTCCTTAGATTTTATTTTTACAGTAGTAGCAAAATTTATGCTTTTCAAATTTCAAACTTACAAATTTAATTGTGTGTATATATAGTGCAGAAAGTTTAGAAAAACGAGGAAAATTAGGAAAAATAATAAGTTTTATTTACTGCGTATAAGTTGCAAGTATATGGAACTCATAAAAAAAGTTAAAAATACGTAGAAAACATGGAATATAATAAAAATTAAGTCTTCTCATTAATCTTTATTATTATATTATTTTCCATGTTTTCTCTATATTTTTAACAGGGCTTCTTCCTAAAGCCTTCTAAATTTTTAAAGTGTTAGCATAGTTTAAACATTAAAATATGTTTCTTGCTTTTAAACATTGATTTTGTTAAGCAGTCACAAACATTTGTAAGCTTTTGACATATGTAGATGTTTGATACATTCGGGATAGGCTTAACTGATGGCGATATAGGGAATTTTTGAATTGTTTTATGTGTAGTTTGCTACCCCTTGAATATTTCTGACAGCCCCCCTTAGTCCTGTTGATGATGTATTTTAATTCAATCAAAAATAATAAAAAATGATTTCGGTCTAAAAATTGTAATCCAATTGTTACCTCACTGCTTCTTAGAAAAAATCATCTATGGACAATGTAAAAGTTTTTAGGAATGTGCTACGTGTTCGTCATGTAATAAAACGGAAGAGCGTGCACGGTAAAAGAGCGAAATTATTCTATAATGGTATGAAATCTGTCATATTGTAACGAAATAAGAGATGACACATATCAACGAAACGAAACTGAAATTATCATTTTCAGTTATTTATTCGGCATATCCTTTAGCAATTTATTTTTTATCGTTACATGTTACAACTATATTAAAAAGTAAAGGAAATTTTAAAAAAAAACTTTTGTACTATTCATGTTTTCGAATTTTTCATAATATCGTTCCCGCATTGCTAAGATACTTTCGCGCATGCTTGCTGCATTTTTATTTCACACGGCAGAGGGCTCCACTAAATACCCCAACTTACATAGGCATTTTATGCTAGTTGATGGTTCTTAAGATAAAAATCGTGAATTTTTTAAAAGGTGGTGGAATAAACTCTTTAAGCCTCCGAGGCATCAAATTATTTCTCAAATGCGTGAGTTGGGAACATCCGAAGAAAAGGTCAATGGAATTCTAAAAAATAACAACTTCTTTTGAAGTTGCCATCCGTGACAAAGTAGCATCTTCCCAAAAAGACTTTCTTTCCAACTCAACTCTACCGAATGTGGAGAAAAGATTTAAAGGATGTTCGGTTACTGATCAACCGAAGAACGACTGCTTATTTTTTTCCTGCTTTTTGTTTTAATACTTCTTTTATTGATGTATGCAGATGAAAACGTTATATCGGTTGAATGGAGATGTTGAAATATTGTTGAAGGCGAACGTGTGCCGAAGCTTTCGGATCTTTGGGAATGGGTGCATAATACTGATAGATCACGTGACTTTGGAGGAACAACAAGGAAGAATCGTTCAGTTTTGAGAAATCACTTAGAGGAACGAGAAAGTGTCATCATGGCAATTCAATTGTTTTCGCGCGGGAGTTGCTCTTGAGTTGCCGCTTCTTAACTTATGAAACTGAGCAAACCAACAGAAATTCATTTGATTCAGTTATTGTATAAAATGTAGAAATATTAAATCTCAGGAGATGAAAAATGAGTAATATCTTGATAAATCTCTAATATCATGTTCTATTAATAAAAGTCTTGGGATAAAAAATAAGGTATAATAAAATAGCGCTTTTTTTTTTTCTTTTTTTTAAATTTAAGCAGTGTTTGGTTTTTATCTAACATATGTAGTATTCGGGTTTAGGCTCAAAGAACCACTTACTTAATTTTACGTTTTGCTTGGATCGGAAGTTCTCGGGTTCCAAAAGGCAACAATAAGAAACAAAGCGTTAAATGATCGGGACACAGAACTTTCAAGAATCAGAAAACGAAACGTTTCAAAAATTGGAAAAAAGAGCACCCAACAATAGGGAAACAAGAAGTTCCCAATATGTAGCCTCTTGCCAGATTTATAAGATGTTTTTGCTACTTTTCTAAATAAAAATTTTTTATAACAATACATGCCATATTTTTTTTATTGCGGAGAAATAATTACTAAGATTAAAAAACCATTTAGGAGAACTTGTACTCATACAGAACCTAGCAGGTGCGGATATTGCAAATGGATCACGTGACCATTTTATGTTGTTGTTAATTTACGTCGCACTAGAGCTGCACAATGGGCTATCGGCGACGGTCTGGGAAACATCCCGGAGCATGATCCGAAGACATGCCATCACAATTTTGATCCTCTGCGGAGGGGATGACACCCCCGCTTCGGTAGCCCGACGACCTGCGCGAAGTCGAGCACTTTACGGTAGCACAGTATAGCGAGGACCAATACCGCACACCCTCGGTCCCTACGCAGACTGATCCAAGTGGTCACCCACCCGCACACTGACCGCAGCCAGTGATGCTTGACTTCGGTGATCTGCTGGGAACCGTGTCTTAACGATCAGTCCACTGCGGGACCGTGACTATTTTAAAATAACTGGAAAGGATTGTTCAATTAACCACAACAAGTATGTTTGCTTTGGAAGAAATCACTAACAGTAACCAAAGAGCTGTTCTTGAATGATGTCACACTTTTTTTCAATTTTTATGTTTTATTTTATAACCGTCACTCAACAGCTGACCTAATTTCGAGTTTACGACTACCAACTCCCATGCAAGCGTGATGTTCAACTCCGCAGCCTTGTAATTTTGAGCCCAATCCAGAAGACAAGGGAACTCCTGGTTCAAGCATCGGGAAAAATTTGCCTTAGTGGAGGACGTTTTGATGGAACTATCCCGTATTTGCGTTACATAGAGAAGAAAACCGCTGAAAGACTGACGGTAAGGAAACACTAGTCCATGACCCGTTTACCACTGAGGATATTTTTCGTCAACACTGTGGTCGGTGCGAGCGGGGGACGGAATTCAAATCGACCCGCCATTGCTGGGATTCGAACCTGGATGACTTCAATGGGGAGGCGAGAGCACCATCCTGAGCCACCATGACTCATTTTCAATTTTTGATACTTCTCCCGCCCCCTTTCCCCAAACTGTTACACCTTATTACGACCTCCCTATCTTATATCACGTTTTAAACATTATATGCCATCAATTTAGTAAAAAGAAGTACTTTAAGAATCATATTTCATACTTTATTTTTAAACTTTAACTGTATGTTTTAATGTATTTTTGAACAATCCCAATCTTTTTTTGTATGGAATAAAATTAAAGTTTTCAACAAAGAAACTTTACCGATTTACGATAGTCATAAAATATTAACATAAAAGAGCGACGGAAAAAATAATATTTCATACTTTGAAATGAAATTTGATATATTTTCATTTGAACCTTATTTTCATTTTATGAACACAAAATACTCGAAAGAGGACGGAAGAAACTTTTTCGTCGCCATTAAAAGGAAAGCATAGAATTCGTTCTTTTTAATACATTTAAAACACTATTAACGTCTCATTGATTTCAATAATTTGCTTGCATTGGAAAATTTTTTAAAAAAAGCACAAATTTCGTTGTTTTTCGTGCATTTTAAACATTATTCACGTCTCACTGATATCCCTCATTTCTTTGCATTGAAAAATTAAAACAAAAGCACAAAATTCTTTCATCTTCTAAAATCGTTTGAAAGTGTAAAATCGTTTTCATCTTGTAAAATCGTTTGAACTCACGGTCAAGAAGACGATTTTCAAACTTCACGAAGTGTATCAAACATTCAACAGGGAGTTCTGCTGTCAGTCACTTCAAAATGATGATTAGCAATAATTCAAACTCGAATAAAAATAATAATGTTTATGCTAATATTTTAAAGAAAAATATATTTTCCCAAAAATGCAATAAAGGAGAACCTCTTAAAACTATAATTCTCTTAGTCTACAAACCTCAAAACTGTCTGTTCCATTATATATGTCTTATTCTGACATTAAACACCCTATTTAAGAATGGATGCTATAAAAAAAAAAGCAATAATGGGTCTATAAATTACCTACTGGGGCTGAACCCGATGCTTCTCAGACGCCCCTCTTAATGTCGTTCAGATTCACGTATCTTCTCTTTCAGAGATATGCAATTATGAAACGTATTATTTATATATGAAGAGTTTCATACGAGGAAAAGTTAGCCATTTCGTGAATTAAAGATTTCTTTTTTTTTTATATATTTAAAAAAAACACACTGATATGATGAAATAGGGAATAACAGTAAATTATTACGGCTTCAGAAAGAATTGAGACATACTGAATAATAATATAGTAAGAAAACTGAGAAACTGGCAATGGTTACGAAGGTTAGTTAGTAATCCGGAAAAGATTAAAAACCAGCAAAAGGAACATTTCAAATTTTTCCTATCTTTCGGCTGAAGTGAACTTTTTGAGACCATCACTACAGAGTAACTACTAGTTTACCTAGTGACATTTTTTTTATTTTATATCCGTCGTTGAACAGTAAACCCAATTTTCGGTTTACGACTATTTATGTTCAACTCCGTAGCCTTTTCGTTTTGAACCCAATCCAGAAGACAAGGGAACTCCTGGATCGAGTATTGGGATGAATTTGCATTTGTTGAGTACTTTTTGATGGAACTGACCCTCATTTGAGTTACATGGAGAGGAAGTGCACGAGAACCTCTCACGGTTAGCCTGATGGCAAGGGGACTCTAACCCATGATCCGTCTACCACTGTAGATATTTCACTTCCGCACTGTGGTCGGTGATCCACTGAATCATTGCGGTTCTTCTTACCTAGTGCAATAATAATACAACTTTTACCTCATTCGCTTCAAAAATATATAAATAGGAGGTAACAGCCGACATGTTTGAAGCGCTTCAAAAATAAGCTCCCATTTTCAAGACTTTCCAAACGTGAATCTGAAGAAACAAAAGTGATTTGAAATAAAAAAAAAAAAAGATAAAGTTGCCAACGAAAAATGTAAAAACAAAAATGAAAAACTGAGCAAGAAGTCCCAGAGGGGCCTTCATTCATATGAATGAAACAAAATTCCAGGGCTACTACAACTCATCAAAATATCCTAGCAGGTTATCATTTTCGAAAAATATAAAGTAGTAATAGTAAAAGAATCGTATTTCTTCCTTTCAATAAAAAAAAAATCTGTGACTATCATTAATTATAACTAATTAGCGTAAAAAAACATTAATCGTGTCAATCAAGCTAAACGTCTTGACTGCGACGGCCCCTATCCCATCCACCATGAAATACTTGTCAGGCATCCATTTAGGTTAGCAGTCACTGTGTTTGCTATTAGACATTATACGGAGACTGTAAACATATCGTAAGAATAATTGTTTTTAAATAGTGAAACAGTTTAATTTCTTATGAAAAAGGAAATGTTCTCAGTACTTTTTCTTTCATCATATTAGCAGCCTGTGTTCTTCATGAGGAGCGGCAATCGTTTAGTGGTTAAATCACTAGACTTTTATTGCGATAAAATGAGGTTCGATCTCTGATAGTGACTTGTAGCACACCCAACTTCTATTCGATGGGTACCAGTTTGTCTGAGAAGTAAAGGTGGACGATGCGCAATGTTGACCACATTGTTACCATCAAGCCGTTGGTCGCGAAATAGTAAAGACTTATCCTCCATGACCTCCTGGCCCACAATGGGATATTGCGAGGGCCGGGATAGGCTGGTCGGTAGGGCGCTGGGCCCATATCCAAGAGGTCGTGGGTTCGATCCTCGCCGGCCGAAGACTCCCCGTGTAGTAAATGGTGACTGATGCACGTTAAATCTGTCGAGTCTCAAAGTCCTCCATGTTCCCACAACAAATCATACCTCTGGGAGTACTGATCCAGGAGTTTCCTTGTCTTCTGGATTGGTCCAAAATTACGAGGCTTCGGAGTTGAACGTTAGTAGTCGTAAACCCATGAAATTGGGTCGGCTGTTCAACGACGGTTATAAAATAAAATATATTTGTTTTTAAGAAGTGCGTAATTTACCCTTTTCGAAAAGTAGATTTTTTCTTTACCGAGTTTAAATAGTCTTACATTTTAAAAATGATGGAATAACATCAACATGCTATCA